>NC_053161.1:24371686-24541686 GCF_016835505.1 Polypterus senegalus | reverse complement strand
CACAACACGTTTGTGGAAGTGAATCTGGCACAAACAAAGGAGATTTCTGAGGATCTCAGAAAAAGAGCTGTTTATGCTCATCAGGCTGAAAAAGGTTACAAAACCATCTCTAAAGAGTTTGGACTCCACCAATCCACAGTCAGACAGATTGTGTACAAATGGAGGAAATTCAAGACCATTGTTACCCTCCCCAGGTGTGGTCGACCAACAAAGATCACTCCAAGAGCAAGGCGTATAATAGTCGGTGAGGTCACAAAGGACCCTATGGTAACTTCTAAGCAACTGAAGGCCTCTCTCACATTGGCTAATGTTCATGAGTCCACCATCAGGAGAACACTGAACAACAATGGTGTGCATGGCAGGGTTGCAAGGAAAAAGCCACTGCTCTCCAAAAAAAACATTGCTGCTCGTCTGCAGTTTGCTAAAGATCACTTGGAAAAACCAGAAGGCTATTGGAAGAATGTTTTGTTGGACGGATGAGACCAAAATAGAACTTTTGAAAAGCGTTATGTTTGGAGAAAGGAAAACACTGCATTCCATCCTAAGAACCTTATTCCATCTGTGAAACATGGTGGTGGTAGTATCATGGTTTGGGTCTGTTTTGCTGCATCTGGACCAGGACGGCTTGCCTTCATTGATGGAACAATGAATTCTGAATTATATTGGAGAGTTCTAAAGGAAAATGTCAGGACATCTGTCCATGAACTGAATCTCAAGAGAAGGTGGGTTATGCAGAAAGAAAACAACCAAAAGCACACAAGTTGTTCTACCAAAGAATGGTTAAAGAAGAATGAAGTTAATGTTTTTGAAATTGCCAAGTCAAAGTCCTGACCTTAATCCAATCGAAATGTTGTGGAAGAATCTGAAGCGAGCAGTTAATGTGAGGAAACATCCCAGAGTTGAAGCTGCACAGAGGAATGAGCTAAAATTCCTCCAAGCTGGTGTGCTGGAATGATCAAAAGTTAACAGAAACGTTTAGTTGCAGTTATTGCTGCAAAGGGGGGTTACAACAGATACTGAAAGCAAAGGTTCACATACTTTTGCCACTCACAAATATATAATAATCGATCATTTTCCCTAATAAATAAATGACCAAGTGTAATATTTTTGTCCATCTGGAGTCCTGGGCAGTTGGAACATTTTAAGATGAGCTTTGATAATCAAAAGTATCTGTGCCCATGATTCCAGTAGTTGTAATTTCTGCCACTTTCTGTGTCACTCTCATTTAGGAGCAGTCTTCCTGTGAATTACAAATATTTTGTATAGTGCAAACTCTTTAGTGATATAGCAATCCTGTTTGTGCTGTTTTTTTAAGAATCCCAGTTCACCTTTTGCTCAAGTACATACTGTAGCCCCTTCAGTTAAAATGTGTACATGCATTCTTGTTCTCTTGAACCATTCTTGTATATCTTAAATTTAAAAAGCACACATTTAAGTACAGTCTTCCTAGATTTTGAAGCACCTTTTGCTATTGTAAGCATTTACTTTTTAAATAAATTGGTATTAAGCTGTACAAATAGACTCATGTATCTGAATACTTCACATATGTATTTGAAAGTGGATTAAAATTCTGTAGGTGACATTTACATAACCATATGTGGAGGGAAATGCTAAAGGTGAGGCTGCCTATAGCCATTATTCCCCGAATAAGCAGTAGCACCCTGCAACACTGAATTGAATTAAGCAAGTTTAATAATGTGTTGATCATAAAGTTGGTACTTTTATAGTAGCCTCTAGCAGTACTAAGAAAAAGACCTGTATGTTATGTTCAGTTGTAAGTGATTTTGTGATTTTATTTTCTTTGCATAAAATTGCAAAAACCCCACTATATAAACAGGCAGTTCATGACATATACTGGTTTATCAATTTCTCTGATCATGTCATTTAGTATGTGAGGTGAATGCAGTATTCTACTACTCAAAAGGGTCCTCTTTCTTACTGGACAGGAGTTGGTCTTCTTCATTGGTGACAACAGCAGTTAACCAGTCAAAAATATGCTGTTTTTTATGTAAAAGTAATATTTGAACATTACATTGGTTCTGTGTAGTGGCATTAACAATAATGTAACATTAATTGAAGACTTTGAAAATGTTAATCTCTCTTTTAAATATAATATAAATTTGAGTGTTTTTGAAGTTTGGGTTTGCATGTTTATATTCAGTTTCTGCTGTGCTTCTGTCTGACTTCATTCATTGGCCACTTTTAGTTTCGATGTTAGTATTGATCTAAGAAGCCTCCTGTGCTCCACTAATTTTTTTTATACCATTTATTAAAAACAATTGCAACACTTACTATATTTTTGTTAATGTGTACTTCAGTATAGAATATACAACTAATTCTATGGGTAAAATTAAATGTCACATTTGCTACTGCATGTGCAGTGGGTGCTCAAAGTGGCATTGTGCTGTGATGTACATCTTAAACTATTACTGTTAATACATTTCATGTGACAGAGGAGGATTTGGTAATGAATATTCACAGACCATTAAAAACATGTGCAGATTCACAACTTGGCATTTCTTTGAATCTCTAAGTTGAGTTCGTTGTTGCACGTTCAATTTTCTGATAAACAAAATATAACCAGAATTCTTTCATCTGAGTTCTCAGTGTCCAAAGAAAGTATGAATAAATTTTTTGATGCCTTGGGCTACTCAAAAGTGAGTTTAAAACTGTGTTTTAACACAAGAAAAGTTTGAGTAAGCAAGAAGCAATCAACAATCTCTGGTAAAGCCCAGATCTTGTGCCTTCAGATGTCATCCTCTTTGGTGTGAGGTTTTGTCAAGGAGAAAAGATCTGTGAGTGATGGTAGGTTATTAAAGGGAAGAAACTGGTTCAAATACAATGTTAAGTCTGGTGAAAGATAAGGATGTGTCTTCTTGCTTCTTGCTGGTGGAAAGCTATTGATGTTGATGAAGATTATGTAAAAAATGAGCAGTATATGAAATTAATTTAACAAATATTTTAAAAAAATTCTGTATCATATGCCTTATAGTTAAAAGTGTTGCAAATTTTTTTCTTTGTTTCTGAACTTGGAAAAATCTGCAAAGAAAGGAGGTACCAATAGTTCCCTTAATTTCTAGTTGCTTACACAAGTATTGAGAGATCTGATGTCAAATGATATTGGTGATAAATTTTGTATTATTTCTTATTGTTTTGCAACAACTGAAGCCTAAGGACTGGAGTACAGTAATTTTATTCATGTGGATGTATAAATATAAACCCAAGGATTTTACAAGTCAGTGATTAAGCAACCTCAGCCTTAACATATTATAAAGTGGCTTATTGTGAATGAAAGTAAACTATGTGAAAGTGCATATCTTATGTGAACAGCTACATATATTGTAATTTTGTAATTCACAATCATACTTAAAGGAAATGCTCTTAGAATGAAAGGAAGAATTTGATTTTATTTTATTTTTTTTTGGTTAAACCCTCTCTCACATACATACAGTTCGAAATTGTTGTTCTTGTAAGATGTGTTCATCATGTTCTATTGTTACCTGAAAAACGCTTTGTTCCTTTCCAGTTGAACTCTGCTTATGGGAAGGCCTGCTGCTGTTAAATGGATTGTTAGGATTGTTAACCAGGCTGTTTAGTATTCTGTGTTACAGGTGTGTGAGTGTGTATGTATGTGTGTGTGTGTATATATATATATAGATATAGATATAGAGATATAGAGATATAGATATAGATATAGATATAGATATATATATATAGATATAGATATATAGATATAGATATAGATAGATATATAGATATATATATAGATAGATAGATATAGATAGGTAGATATAGATAGATATAGATAGATATAGATATAGATAGGTAGATATAGATATATCTATATAGATATAGATATATATCTATATATATGTATGTATGTATGTGTTTATAACTTGTGAATTTTGATCTTTCAATTCATGTCTTCAGGAAGGATAAGTTATTTGGCTAGTTACCCTTTTGGAGTAAAGGTATCTTTTGTGCCCATACACCACATACTGTGGGTTCTGGCTTTGGACGGCCAGGTTGTTACTTATCCTTAAGTTATGGGCATATGTTCAAACTTGAATGCCCAATTTGTACTTCCGAGAGACATCACTGCAATGTTACAAGGTCTAGTAACAATACGTTTATCAGATATTGTGCAAGGCTGCATTCTGGCAAGTGGCCTTGCCATGTAGACTGAGACTTTGTAGCGGGCGTTAAATGTGTCTCACCCTAGCTTTTAAGCCAGGACATGTGTTAAAGACAAAGCAAAAGAATGGATATTGTCAGACTGCCCTACACTCTTGTGATTAAGTTGATCAAACCACAGAATGAACTGATAAAGTGATTAATTGATAGCTCTTTGTAGTAAGCATATAAATCCGATACACAATGAAAGCTTCTCTTTATTCTGCGTGCAGGTTGGACAGTCAGTGAGACCCCAATGTAATCATTCTCACTATTACTGATGCTTGCCCAGGTGGCACACTTGAATGTTTAGAGTTAATTATGTTGACTACTAGGGGGCTGCACCCCCTGCTCACTTCGCTTTTTTCATGGGAATTGTTACATATGCATTATGTTCACTTTTTATTTTAAAACTTCAGTAAAAACAATATTTGGAATGAACTTTTCTTCAAGATCTCATTGAATTTTGATTCCTTGTTTGATCCTACAGCGTGATAATGCAACGTATAACTGGCCGTGAGTGAATATCATTTCTTTGTCTCTTATAAATAAACCAACTTTTTCAAATGTTTGTCCTTGTTATTTAATTGTCATAGGAAAAACTATTCTCATGGGAAACTGTAAACTTTTTAATACGAAAGACATATCAAGATCTCCTTTTTGCCCGAACACCATTCAATAAAAAAATTCAATAAAAATAAGACTTTCTGATAAAACAATCTGCTTACAAAAGTGGCCATATCCAGAGGTGATGTAGCCGGTGGCATTGTTCTCAAGAAGCTGTGGATTTCTGGCCATTGTGAATTAGACCTCGCATTTGTTCCGTTTTACGTTTAGCTTGATTCTATTTAATAAAGAAGAGACGATTAGCTTAGACCTTTACATACGCATTAATAATTTAATGTTGTGATAAACGTTGAGATGATAGAATTGGGTTAAATACATGGGAACGTATTGCTAATTTTGAATCAAAATATTGTGAGGGTGTTATTCGTTTTTCTTATTGTGTTTGTTTCATATTGTGCAACCATTCTGTTTCACGATCTGGGAAATGCAAAGGAAAGAGAAAAGGCAATGTATTTGATATAAATGACGAATCATGCTTTGTCTTACACGAATATCTATTCTGTCTTTGATATCTCCGTCTTTCAAAATTATTTTCGCTGACAATTCGTCACATGTGGGGTTTTTTTTAATAAATGCAACTTAGATCTTTTGGACTCATATAGAAATCCAAAATGTTTTGCTGATAAATTTTGTGTAAAGTGCAATACTTTTGGACGTATGGATTTGTATCCATTATTGGCTGTAGAATTTCTATTACGTTGGATCGTTTTAACTCTTTTCTCTTTCTCCGTGATAATACACCTGACCAAATTTTTTTTTCTTCTTCAAAATTAAACTTGTTACAGCTGTAATTGTTGCAGGAGCACAGATTCTCATAGTGTATGGTCCATTATTGTGTAAATCTTCGTTTTGTGCATTGAATGACGCTAATGCAAAAAGATTATTGTAGACGCATATATTTTGCTCGTAGTGCTAGTGGATTTCACTTTCACAAAACAACAAATCTTTTAATTCTTGTGGAAACACCTCTTCATTGGGAATCAGCAGTACTTTTCCCTGATGGCAGCACGAATTAGAAGATCTACCAGTCTCTGACTTAAACTTTAAAGCCTTACAATCACCTATGTCCATATATTCAATCTCTTTTTGCTGTTCCGTTATTTCACCTAGTAGTAATTTCCATTTGTTTGCACAAATGCGATCTTTTTTTTGACACATTTGAATTTTAGTACTGTCATATTTTTGAACTTGCTCTGTGTGTGTATTGTGCCAATGATTTTTTTTTTTTAAAGCCTTTTGAATTGCACTGCTGTCATAATCTGTAACCTGCTCTGCTTGTGTATGGCGCCAACATTTTTGAACGTCTTTATGAAGTTCTACACGGTCCGTCTTTTATTTCTGACCCCATTTGGACCTGCAGGGTTTTCAATTCCACTTGTTCCGGGCTGATTATTACTTTCCTTGCCTAGTTCACAGTCTCACGGGAACATGCTTCCAATGGATGTCAGTATAATATGACTTGACCGTGTCACGGGAAGTGAAAGTGTCTCTGCCTCTTTGAAGTGTCTCTCTTCAGAAAATCACATCTCGTTGCAAGATTTTGTTTTATAATAGAGAGAAATTATACCCAGACATATTGCAGATAGAAAACATATGATGGTGCCTGGTTTTGAAAATTGTGGGGGTTTTTTTTCTCATGGATTAACAAGGTTTGCAAAATCTGTGAGAAAGATGCAGGAAAATGCACAAATAATTTGGAGTAGCTCTATGTTACGTAAATTTACTGTGATTTAATTAAAAAATTCTGCCATCACAATTCCCACATCACATAAGTGTTTTCTGGTTGTTCTTTCAGCAGATATCATCATCTGATGGTCTTACTGAAACCTGTTAAAAGACAGGGCTGACCATCCCTCTCTTCCCAAACGTTTATCCAGTCTCCCATTTTGGAGTGAAGCATTCCTTTAGTTTGGTTTGTGTCATGATGCATTGACCTCACTATACTGTAAATCTGCTTACAATGACTTATTTGGGGAGACAGTAGATTTATCACATGGGCGATTTTGATATCATACAGCACCTAACGTGCCATTCTTGATACTGTGTTTCAGACAAACAAGTGGTATCAAGAATAGCATATAGAGCTATTTTCTTAGGATGGATGCTGTTTTAATTCACATAACTTTTCTACCTCTAAAAGGAAAACTTTATGCTGCCTGTTTTTTTTTTGGTTTTTTTTGACAACCACATTTATCTTGTATCACAGTGTACCTAAGTCAGCCTGGCAGTATGTGCATGACTTTAATGAAACTAGACAAAAATATAAAAGAATTAAACAATGGATGAGTATGTCAAATGAAGTATGGCTGTCTTTACTGCAGCATCTTAGTTGTGAAAGCTGTATGTCAGTAGTAGTACCTCATTGAATTTGTTTATCCTTTTATAATTTTTTAATTTGCTTAAGCCAATGCCTGTCAGGGCATTTCTTTTGTATCAGACCCTTTAAATCATAGTTTAACAAACAAAGTTTAGGAGCCATATACAGTTTTGTGTACGTTAACAGCTTTTTGACTTAATTTTATATGATTGACTTTTTACTAAGAAACTTGTGTCCTTAAGACTGGTTAAATTAATTTTGTAATGAATAATCTGTCAATTTTCTAGTTAAAAAGCCAAAAGGGTAAAGTGTTGCACATTATTTATGACCACATTAGTGAATGTATTGATATTTAATTTTGTACACTAAATCCAGTAATCCATCTTGAACTTTAAGTAATACATTTTTTTATATCTTATATTTTTTATGTAAAACAATTTTTTGATGATATATGCTTCTTCTCATTTTTTGTTTTTTTAGATTATCTTCGCCAAAGCTATGGACTCTCATTGGAGTTTGTCACACGATGTGATTACAACAAACTGGTGCTTTCACTTTTATCTGGGCTCCCCAATGAAGTGGATTTTGCCATTAATGTTTGCACACTTCTTTCAAACGAAAGCAAGCATGTTATGCAGCTTGATAAAGATCCTAAACTTATCACCTTATTACTAGCACATGCAGGAGTTTTTGATGACAGTAAGTTTTGTAAGATATGAAAAGTGTCTTATTATCTTAGTTATGTTGTAATATTAAAAAATAATGAAGACATACTGGTTATCAAAATTGCCTCAGTGAAAAGAATTGGACATCCATCTACCCAGAATGGAGCTGTGACTGTTAACTGTGATTGATAGAAATGCTCTTTCTTTTGTCCCACGTCTAGTGAATAGTAATTGGGAATATGCACCATATTAAAGTTACTAGTTGTAGACAGAAGCTCTCTAGTATAGAGAACTCCTGTGTTATAAGCAACCCAGGTTGTGTGTGCTTAGAATAGATTGAGCAACAAATGTTAGATTGTCCTAAAGAGGAAAAAATATATTAAGAAATAACATCGTTACTTAATATTATTGGTACCTTGTCAGTACAAAGCATATTGTTATACCAATAAAGGCATTTTCACTTCAGCTAATGAATAAAAAGCAAATGTTAGTGTGTGTTTTAGATGATCACTAGTGCAAGATTACAGAATTCAGTTATGTACTATAAACATTTAATGAACGTAATTTCAAATATAATTATTAGTTTCTGGTAAATATTATGTTGCAATACACGCCTGGTGATCATAGAGCTGAAAGCTTGCTTGAATACTTCAGTAGTGAGCTATTTTATTACACAGATATGCAGTGCCATGTTGAAGTCTTCAAACATATTTTATATATTCTTATCTTTGTTCAGAAAGCATTGCTACGTAATTAAGAATAAAAATCAGCAGACTGTGAATCTCCATTGACGGCTGTAAGAAATATGTATTTTGTTTCACTGTGAATAATGGGTTTAGTTTTCAAGTGAATATTTAAAGTCACTATTTAAACTATGTTGTGTAGATCACTGTAAAAGACTTACCTGAAAATAGTTAAAATATATCTTTCCATTATCCAAATAGAACCGTTTTTGATTACTTGAATCAATTATTAACAATAAGTATCCATGTATTATTTGTTGATTTTTGCAGAAATGTTTTTATCTCTTCACAAAAATTAATCTAAAGCTGGTTCCCTTAGAATGACAAAATAGTATATAAAAATTGTGAAATCATAATATTACGTAAGCAAGAACCTGGTGACTAGTATGTTCAAGTAGGTTGTACATTTGCCTCTGATTTGTAAAGTGGCTGCATGTAAGATCTTATATTAGTAAAAAGATGGGGAAAAACTAAGATTGTGTTAATTGTGTATTTTATATATATAATTACTTTTTATATTGAATTATTTAATTTGTGTCTTTTACCAATTGCAGCGTTTGGAAGTTTTTCTGCTGTTTTTGGATCTGAATGGAAAGAGAAAACCTCTCGGGATTTTGTAAAGGTGACAATCTTAATATTTCTTTTATTTATATAAAGAGACTTGGTTTACTTGTATATAAGTAATTATTAATATACTTGGTATTAGTTGTTTTGCATTCCTATGGGGCTACTGAGAAGCAAGTTGTCTGTTGGGGTTCTTATAGTTTGAGTTTTTTTATTTGTTTAACATTGGATTAAAGAAGTGCAAGATAGTTGATTTGTACATTTTTGGTGGATAGATTATTTTATAAAGTTGACCCGGTAAAGGAGAGAACTATAATTCAGAGCTTTGGTGTTGGAAGCCTATTGAAACGGCATTTACAGTGGTGCTTGAAAGTTTGTGAACCCTTTAGAAAATTTCTGTTTGTAATAATGTAATATTTGATCATTTTCCTCAATAAATAAATGACCAAGTATAATTTTTTTAATATTTTTGTCTTATTTGTTTAACTGGTTTCTCTTTATCTACTTTTAGGACTTGAGTGAAAATCTGATGATGTTTTAGGTCATATTTATGCAGAAATATAGAAAATTCTAAAGGGTTCACAAACTTTCAAGCACCACTGTACTTGTATCCATTCTTTTTTTTTTTTTTACATTTTATCATGATTCCCAGTCCCTGTTGATGAAAAGCAGCCCTAAACACAATGTTAAAACATTAATACACACTGTAGGTACAGTATTTTGAGCTGTGAGCAACATAATAATTGTCCCATCTATATTTCATACAACTGACCACAAAGCTTTTTCCCATGTTGCAACTTTGTCACACATACATATTTTTTGGTAAAGCTCAGATCAGTTTTCTCATTGTTGTTTTTGAGTAATTGCTTGCTTTGTCCTATCCACACAAATAATTTTATGCAGAACTCTATATCCAAGCTCAGCTACTCCACTCGGTAGCTCTTTTAAACTGGTTGTTGGCATCTTTGTGATTTTTTTCACAAGTCATCTCCTTGTTTGCACATTATTGTCTGAGTAGTTTGACATAGTTTTTACACCTGGAAAATAAAAACATCAGTCTCCACCGATACAGAAAAATACTTTGGCATTTGTGTCACCATAATTTCCTTTTTTTAGGTTTTATTTTCTTACGTAAAGCCATGTTACATTGAAGATAAAAGGTTCACCACTTGTAAATATAAATATTACAGAACAGTGTTTCAGTGTAAAAATTTGTTAATCAGCACAATTAGAGGTCTAGGATGTATTTTTTTTTTTTTGGGCAAATCATTATTATTTTAGACTTTGCCTGTGTACTTTTTAACATTAGAACTGCCAAGGATATGGCAAGTGGCATCTGAATCCTTTTGTCTTCACTAATGGCCCATTGGCTCTGCATTTTTATAACGCCTCCCTATTGCCCTACCCTTCAAAAGCCACAGATGGTTTAATGCAGTTTGAGTGAATGTAAAATGAAATAATTTCTTGTCACGCAACATATGTTGTTTGCATATTTTCTGCTTTAAATATTAGCATACATTTTTAATTACAAAAAAATAAATGTCCAGGAATGTACTACAAAAATCTGCTGCAGTGTTTATTAGTGAAAACCAAAAGAAAATTATTTTCTATATAAATAGATTATAAAAATACAGCCATACAGTGGAGGAAATAATTATTTGACCCCTCACTGATTTTGTAAGTTTGTCCAATGACAAAGAAATGAAAAGTCTCAGAACAGTATCATTTCAATGGTAGGTTTATTTCAACAGTGGCAGATTGCACATCAAAAGGAAAATCGAAAAAATAACTTTAAATAAAAGATAGAAATTGATTTGCATTTCATTGAAGGAAATAAGTTTTTGAACCCCTACCAACCATTAAGAGTTCTGGCTCCCACAGAGTGGTTAGACACTTCTACTCAATTAGTCACCCTCATTAAGGACACCTGTCTTAACTAGTCACCTGTTTAAAAGACACCTGTCCACAGAAGCAATCAATCAAGCAGACTCCACACTCTACAACATGGGAAAGACCAAAGAGCTGTCCAAGGATGTCAGAGACAAAATTGTAGACCTGCACAAGGCTGGAATGGGCTACAAAACCATTAGCAAGAAGCTGGGAGAGAAGGTGACAACTGTTGGTGCGATTTTTCGAAAATGGAAGGAGCACAAAATGACCATCAATCGACCTCGCTCTGGGGCTCCACGCAAGATCTCACCTCGTGGGGTGTCAATGGTTCTGAGAAAGGTGAAAAAGAATCCTAGAACTACACGGGAGGAGTTAGTTAATGACCTCAAATTAGCAGGGACCACAGTCACCAAGAAAACCATTGGAAACACATTACACCGCAATGGATTAAAATCCTGCAGGGCTCGCAAGGTCCCCCTGCTCAAGAAGGCACATGTTTAGGCCCGTCTGAAGTTTGCCAATGAACACCTGAATGATTCAGAGAGTGACTGGGAGAAGGTGCTGTGGTCTGATGAGACCAAAATAGAGCTCTTTGGCATTAACTCAACTCACTGTGTTTGGAGGAAGAAAAATGCTGCCTATGACCCCCAAAACACCGCCCCACCGTCAAGCATGGGGGTGGAAACATTTTGCTTTGGGGGTGTTTTTCTGCTAAGGGCACAGGACAACTTAATCGCATTAACGGGAAAATGGACAGAGCCATGTATCGTGAAATCCTGGGCGACAATCTCCTTCCCTCTGCCAGGAAACTGAAAATGGGTCGTGGATGGGTGTTCCAGCACGACAATGACCCAAAACATACAGCAAAGGCAACAAAGGAGTGGCTCA
Organism: Polypterus senegalus; assembly: GCF_016835505.1. NCBI lineage: Eukaryota > Metazoa > Chordata > Cladistia > Polypteriformes > Polypteridae > Polypterus > Polypterus senegalus. The sequence continues at coordinate 24,529,819 of NC_053161.1, read as the reverse complement.
AGAAGAAGCACATTAAGGTCATGGAGTGGCCTAGTCAGTCTCCGGACCTTAATCCAATAGAAAACCTATGGAGGGAGCTCAAGCTCAGAGTAGCACAGAGACAGCCTCGAAACCTTAGGGATTTGATCTGCAAAGAGGAGTGGACCAACATTCCTCCTAAAATGTGCGCAAACTTGGTCATCAATTACAAGAAACGTTTGACCTCTGTGCTTGCAAACAAGGGTTTTTCCACTAAGTATTAAGTCTTTTTTTGTTAGAGGGTTCAAAAACTTATTTCCCTCAATGAAATGCAAATCAATTTCTATCTTTTATTTAAAGTTATTTTTCGATTTTCCTTTTGATGTGCAATCTGCCACTGTTGAAATAAACCTACCATTGAAATGATACTGTTCTGAGACTTTTCATTTCCTTGTCATTGGACAAACTTACAAAATCAGTGAGGGGTCAAATAATTATTTCCTCCACTGTATATAGTTCATAGAATATACCAATAACAGGCAAGCATTATGACAAATTGATTATAGAACTGTCCACAATCTGTTGCCGTTCTATTATTTCAGTTAGCTCAAAAAACATAAAGTAACTCGCCTGAAAAAGCACTACAGTTTTCTCACAGATTGGAATACTTAGTGCAGCAGCAGTATCTATTTCATGTGGGGTGGCACATTGTGAATGGAGCAAGCTACAAGTGAAGCAGCTTGCATTCAGTGCATCTGTAGACCCAATGAAGTATACAAATAGGAGAATAACCAGTGGGCTTTCTTTATGCAAATGGAAGGACCGGTGTAATTTGGTACTGAGCCTTGAATAGGGTGATTTCATCACTGGGCAAAAAAACATGATTTGAATACTGCTATTTTTAAATATTGATACATGTACTGAATCACATACGCATACTCGCACACATTGTATGTTGCTACCCAAATCTCCTACAAAGAATTGTACAACAATCACAGAAGGAATATCACATATAATCACTCTTACTTTTTCAGTACATGTAATAAAAATATATGCTAATCTAAAAACTATTGGTGTTCCAGTTATTTCAGTTAGCCAAAAAAAAAATTTTTTTAACTCCCCTGAAATCACATTGTAATTTTTCCACACAACTTGGAATGCAAAGTAAACTACCAGCATCAATTTACAGATGCTACTGTATCTGCTTTCAGGTTAAGAACATAGTGTAAATGTAAATAAAATGCTTAAATGTAAGCAGAAAATGGTAGGGCTAAGGGAATTTAAAATTTTATGAAAATTCAGTCTACATTACAGTTAAACTAATAATAAATATAAAATTAATATAACAATATAAATACATAAACTGTCTCTTACTTGCTCTCCACTGTTTTAAGAAGTTAAACTGTACTGTAACGTATTTAAATTTGTTACAGTTTCAGATTGCTTGGTTTTTGTTTTTATTAATAAATCTGTAAAACAAATTTCATTAAAAAAAAAAACAAAAAAAACAAACAAGTCTAGCCTAAGGGAATTTTACATATAATGCTGTAGCTAATTTAAACTTCACTTCGTGAAGTACTGTGTTTAACTGACAACTCATTGTAAAGGCATGCAGTATAAAACTCAATTTTAGTGCAGAATTTTGGCTTTTATAAATGTAACATTTAAGCAGTTAATGTTTTTTAAACTTGCACTTCCCAATTACCAGATAAAGTCGATTCCTAAAGCACTGCATTCTTTGCCACTAGTTTTGATACCATTGCTCCTATTTTCAGTTGTAACAGAAAGGAGCCTCTTTTCATCCAGCTTTCAGTTTGAAAGGGTGTCTTGCAGAGCCTCAGCTATGTGCTCCACAATGTGGTTTTCATGTAAATAGCTAGTTTGCTGACACACACTGTGGACGCGGCCCGGACACAGACAGGTGGACATGTTGTTCATCACCACCACACGTTTATTTACAACTATATTTACAGAATAAAGTCAGTGCATACAAACCCCCACACTGTCCTGACCACACAATGCCTTCCTCTTCGGGCCTCCTCCACTCTCCTCTCTTGCTTTGTCCTGCCTCCACCTGACTCCAGCCTCAAATGAAGGGAGACGGCCCCTTTTATATCATCCCGGATGAGCTCCAAGTGTTTCCCGGCATTCCTCCCTGGACGCCCCTGTGTGGCGGAAATGCCGGCTGTTCTCCCGGAAGCTCTCCGGGTGTCCCTTTTCTTCTTCCCCCCAGCACTTCCTGGTGTGGCGGAAGTGCTGAGGTCCGGGGTCCCCAAGGCTTTGGGGCGCCTGGCGGTGACCACGGGTCCCTACAGGGTTGGGCTTCCAAGCCCTCTACCCGTGGCCCCCAAAGCAACCAGGATGGCAGCCCCCACGTGATCCAGGGTGGGCGTAGACCCTCTTCCGGTCCCTCAAGGTGTCCCGGCCGGGTCGTTGCCCCTGGCATCCCTGACAACACGTTTAATCTCCCATTCTTCCATGGAATGAATAGTCACACTTAAATATGGCTCATAGGTGTGGCTTGACCATATATCGATTTTCAGCACAAAATGTTTTAATTTAACAGTCGGTTCAGTAAGGGTACATCTAACTGGAATGTATGTGTCAGGCAGTACGTCTCTTGCAAAGTAATTACGACTGGGCAATTCCCATTGCGGGTCAAGAGCTTTGGTTAATCTTGTAAAATCCTTTTCCACGTTTGAAATGGGAAGTATAACTTTTGCTATGCCGTAAGCAACTGCCTCAGTGACACGTGACATTTCGCACTTTTCTTTTCATTAGGCGAGGCATGGGTAAATGAAGCTTGAAATGTCATCTGAATTGGTTTAAGTGTTTCTGGTGGCAAGTGCTTCATGACTGCAGCAGTAGAACTGAGTTTAACAGCCTATTCATACTGAATTTTGTGTCACTGTTTTCAGTGATTAAAAAGATTAGTAGTGCTCCCACTTTTTGACCTGACATCCTTTTCAGCATTCCCTACATATTATGCAATACTGCTGCTCATCTGATCTGTGTATGTCAGTCTCCTCTTTTTTTTCCTCGGTGCTCCAGTTTTCCACCAACATCCAAAAGACATCCTTATTAGGTTGATTGGTTAGCCTTAACTCACTCAGGATGAAAAAAGTATGGTTTTCTTTGTGGATTTGTGTGCCCTATAGAATGGTGTGCAATCGATATTTGGCTTAGGCCTTGAACCCTCTACATTTGTCTTGTACGAGTACATCAGTGAAACCTGTGTCGAATTAGTGTCTCAACCTGGTTTGATTCCGGCTTTGTCCCTAATACTGCCAGGATGGACTTTATCCAGCATGTTTATTTCATATCCAGTAATATATATATTTTTTTAATGCATGTTGTCCTATAGTCATTAAAATTGTGTTAATCTTTTGTCATTTTAAATTATAATTCATTTTTCAGATTTTTTTTTTTCAGGAATTTAAAATATTGTAAACTTTTCTTTTCCTACTTTCTCTCCTCCTAGTTCTGGAAGGACATAGTAGAAGATACAGAAGTACGGGACCTCATTGCAGACAAAAGCAGCAAATCACAAGGTTATTAAGCTTTGCATTAATGCATTGAATATGTTCCTCATTAAACTGTGTTAGTTTTTCACATTTATTTGTTTGATTGTTTATTTGTTCATGTTTTATTTTAATAGATGGTACGAGTAAAGACACTGGCTGGGATTCCCTTTTCCACCCTCCCCGAAATGTTGGCATTAATGACATTGAAGGACAGCGGGTGCTTCAGATTGCAGTTATCCTTAGAAACCTCTCCTTTGAGGAAGGAAATGTTAAACTTTTGGCAGCTAATCGAACCTGTCTCAGATTCCTTTTATTGTGTGCTCACTGTAACTTCATTTCATTAAGGCAGCTGGGCCTGGATACATTGGGCAATGTAGCAGCAGAGGTAAGATCTATGTAGTAAATTTCCTTTTAAATTTTCAATAGTTTTGATTCAGATTTGTAATTATGCATTTTTACTTCTAACAACTAATACATATTTTTCATTAAGCCTCATTAGAATTTGAAGATTTAAATATTTACATTTTATGATTAAATATCCTTTTAGTGCCAATTTTGGTGGTTATAAAAAAAATTGAGTCTTGACTTTTTTCTACTGCACTATTATGTAAAATTCCAAGAATCACCCTTTTAAGTGATTTTTAAGTTCTACCTGTGCTGAATTGGAAAAATAAAATGTATATTAGTTGTTTTAAATTTCAATCATACTCTTAAAGGCCTCTAGAGGTCAGTATTCTATGTCAACATATGGATAGGACTGAGTAGCTGTTGCTGTTCAGAATGTACAAGTATTGTAGAAGGTAAGTACACATGTCTTCAAAAGTCATCCAGCATCAGAGTATAATGACACTACAATTAAAAGGTAGACTATGAAACAACACAAAACTTAATGTAAACTTAACCAACTTACAACATAACAGCAGTGATCATAAAATCAAAGAAAGAGATTTTTGTACAGGAGAGATCATTAAAGAATGTCTTTCAGCAACTGAGTTTATGTGCAGCTGATGAAGCTAACATGTTCAAATAAATGAAAAATTATTTCACTGCTTGTTTGTCACTGGACATGACAGGATACCAAAAGTTTGAGAAAATTTCATGGCTGTATATGTTAGTCTGTAAGTCAAACATTCAGGGTTTTGTTATACTTTGCAACTGAACAAATACTGTAGGTGGTTGTTTAGGTTAATTTAGTGTTTAACTCAATTAAACAGGTTTATGACTGATTAGGGGTATGCACCAGTTTCTACAGTTACAGTTACAGTTTGAACATACAGTGCATCCGGAAAGTATTCACAGCGCATCACTTTTTCCACATTTTATGTTACAGCCTTATTCCAAAGTGGATTAAGTTCATTTTTTCCCTCAGAATTCTACACACAACGCCCCATAATGACAACGTGAAAAAGTTTACTTAAGGTTTTTGCAAATTTATTAAAAATAAAAAAACTGAGAAATCACATGTACATAAGTATTCACAGCCTTTGCTCAATACTTTGTCGATGCACCTTTGGCAGCAATTACAGCCTCAAGTCTTTTTGAATATGATGCCACAAGCTTGGCACACCTATCCTTGGCCAGTTTCGCCCATTCCTCTTTGCAGCACCTCTCAAGCTCCATCAGGTTGGATGGGAAGCATTGGTGCACAGCCATTTTAAGATCTCTCCAGAGATGTTCAATCGGATTCAAGTCTGGGCTCTGGCTGGGCCACTCAAGGACATTCACAGAATTGTCCTGAAGCCACTCCTTTGATATCTTAGCTGTGTGCTTAGGGTCGTTGTCCTGCTGAAAGATGAACTGTCGCCCCAGTCTGAGGTCGAAAGAGCTCTGGATCAGGTTTGCATCCAGGATGTCTCTGTACATTGCTGCAGTCATTATTCCCTTTATCCTGACTAGTCTCCCAGTTCCTGCCGCTGAAAAACATCCCTACAGCATGATGCTGCCACCACCATGCTTCACTGTTGGGATGGTATTGGCCTGGTGATGAGCGGTGCCTGGTTTCCTCCAAACGCGATGCCTGGCATTCACACCAAAGAGTTCAATCTTTGTCTAATCAGACCAGAGAATTTTGTTTCTCATGGTCTGAGAGTCCTTCAGGTGCCTTTTGGCACACTCCAGGCCAGCTGCCATTTGCCTTTTACTAAGGAGTGGCTTCCGTCTGGCCACTCTTACCATACAGGTCTGATTGGTGGATTGCTGCAAAGATGGTTGTCCTTCTGGAAGGTTCTCCTCTCTCCACAGAGGACCTCTGGAGCTCTGACAGAGTAACCATCAGGTTCCCTGACTTAAGGCCCTTCTCCCCCGATCGCTTAGTTTAGATGGCCGGCCAGCACTAGGAAGAGTCCTGGTGGTTTCGAACTTCTTCCACTTACGGATGATGGAGGCCACTGTGCTCATTGGGACCTTCAAAGCAGCAGAAATTTTTCTGTAACCTTCCCCAGATTTGCTCCTCGAGACAGTCCTGTCTCGGAGATCTACAGACAATTCCTTTGACTTCATGCTTGGTTTGTGCTCTGACATGAATTGTCAACTGTGGGACCTTATATAGACAGATGTGTGCCTTTCCAAATCATGTCCAATCAACTGAATTTACCATAGATGGACTCCAATTAAGCTGCAGAAACATCTCAAGGATGATCAGGGGAAACAGGATGCACCTGAGCTCAATTTTGAGCTTCATGGCAAAGGCTGAGAATACTTATTTACGTGTGATTTCTCAATTTTTGTATTTTTAATAAATTTGCAAAAATCTCAGGTAAACTTTTTTTCACGTTGTCATTATGAGGTGTTGTGTGTAGAATTCTGAGGAAGAAAATGAATTTAATCCATTTTGGAATAAGGTTGTAACATAACAAAATGTGGAAAAAGTGATGCACTGTGAATAGTTTCCAGATGCACTGTACTTCATTAAATATGTTAATTTCAACAAATACATTATTTTAGTAGTGTGCTCCATGCAGTTTTATTCCAGTCCATTTTGCTACGCTTTGAAAAAAATTGAGTCCAAAAGGTTTGTTTCATATGTATAGATGGTCTAATGTTTTCAGTTGCTAGATTTATGTAAAACAATAACAAAGTTGCTTCTTTCAGTACAAAAATTTGTCTCTTTGCTTAAAAAAACTATGGATTCAGTATTAACAGTGCATCATTAACTAATTGCAATTAATGGTGATATCAGAGGAACACTTGCTGTCACTTGTAAAACTGTGTCTTTATATATAACTTCTTATGTCACCAGTTCTTATTGTAAGCCTGTTTGTTGAAATACAGCTAATCAACTGTTGAAATGAAATGCTAAAAGCAGATATTATAGAAATGGGTGTGCATAGTTACAAGGACAGCACATTATGAGCTAAAAATGTTTTGCTTACATCTAGACTTAAGCATTATTGGTGGGGTTGGGGGCTTTCGGTGTGCGACTTGAAGTATATAATTTTTTTTTTTCCAAGCACCTTGAAAACCTAAAAGAAAATGTATATTATAATAGAATTGTAAAAAGTATATAATGACATCTGTAATTATTTTATACACACCTGCATCGTTCAAGCATTTTTTTTACAAGAGAGAAGAGAATATGGAACTTTTAACCTCAAAGTCAAGCTGTGACAAACTTACTAATTTGCTTGTTGTTTATAGAGCATAAATAGAAACTTTATTGTGTTTGCATGTGAATTTATTTTTAATTGGTGGTGTTCTTATTAGTGCACAGTTTATATGGACATTTGCACTGTACATATATTATTGACAGCATTCGGGAAACCTTCTCTGCAAGTGCTGGCTCTGAGTTGTCACTGCTTTTTTCTCCCATTAGTTTAGTCCATGTTTGTACTGCAGCTAAAAATGACCTAATTGATCTAATTTTAAATTTGTATCTAATTTGTTTGACTATTCAAATTGATTTTGCAAGCAAACCAAACCCAGTACAAGTTTCTACAGATTTGAGGGGTGTTCACTAATTTACCTGACTATAAAAATGTTATGGTCAAACTCACCTCATCACAATGCAGTTCCCCTTGACTTGAACACATTTGGTTCACTTTGCTTCCAGTGATTTAATCCTTTCAGAACAGAATGATTCATCTTGATCCTCCAAGCAACCCGTTAATACCTACTTGAGGTCATTATCCAATTTCTTCAGGTTTTTAAAGAGAAAATAATCATGGATGGATGGGGCAGACCTAGACTGTATGGTGGATAGCCAAGCTTTATTCCCTGACAGCAGGCTTTGATTTTTGAGGTTTGTGGTGTGGTGCATTGTTGTGAAGCACCAACATGCCTACTGATGGTTTCTCATGGCACTTCTGTTTGATGGTCTCATGTAATGACTTCATTCTGGAAGTGTAGGCTTCTCCAATGATGGTTGAGTTGAAACAGCAGAACACAATGTGTATTCCAGAAAACTGTTGCCATGACTTTTTAGACTGACTGCTGTGCACAAAATTTATTGGGGGTTTGGGACTCCTTATGCTTCCATTTCATGGACTCTTGGGATTTTCTCAAAGAAGGTCCACATTCTCATGATTGAATTTCTGGTAACAAGCTTTCTGATCAGGTGTCAGCATTTGGGGAACCCATCAGAAACTGACCTTTGACATAAAATGAATATGGATGATTATAGAAACTGTGACAGCTGAAATGCCTAGTTTATGGACTATAGTATCTTCAGTTTATTCCTGACCACTAAACTTCATCACTAAACTACTACTAACGACATCACTAGTTCATCATCACTAAACACAGCATTCAACCACTAATGGATTTCCTTTGGGTTCTAAGTTTTTTACGTTGTTATTATGTTATTTACTTAATTATTTATTATTTCACATATCAAAAATCATGAATAGAATTTGAAATATTCATGAATCATTTATTATTGTTATTGTCATTTTATATTATTCTTAAAGGCAAATCATTGGAGTTGAGCAAATAAGCATTTCACTACATATTGTACTGTTTGTATAATTTGTATGTGACAAATAATATTTGTTTTGAAACATTGTGATCAGGTGGTGCAGTGGCTAATGTTCATACTACAGTTGAGTATCGAAAAAGAGGATTGTGGTTGTTTACTTCGCCACACATTAATTATTAAATGTATTTATAAGACACAGATTTGGCTGTGTTTCTGGACAGTTTCATGAAGGTTGCTATATGGACTTCAGATTCAATAACAAATGCTGGACAGTGAAATATTCAGTTTTTCATACAAAGGAAGAAAAGGTTGAACACTGTTTATAGTGGATTTTGTAATACGTAACTTAAAACATTCATTACTTACCAAAAAAGTAAATATAATGTAACTAAGTTACTTTTAAAGTTATCTTTCCCCAACACTGTTTAAGCACAAGTGATTTCCCCTATGAACTACCATCCATGCAGCAACTCGGCACAGATTCGGGATAGTAAAGAGACCACACAAGCTGGCTATACAGATAAGTAGTATAATGCTGGAATATGAGAACCCGGCATGAAACTGAGAGGAATGAGAGAGCTGAAGGGCAATGGCACACTTGAAGCAGGAGCATTGTAATTTGGTTGAATGTCATTTTACCAAAAACTTCGTGAAAGAGAGAGCAACAAAAGGGTAAGTAGTGTTTTCTGGATTAGAGAAAAAGTCTAAAGCGACCTTGTGAAATAGCGAACAGGGAGGGAGACTTGGTTTCATCTGCTGTCTAATAACGGTCATTGTAACAGGAACTAGCAGTAGCTAGTGTAACTCGGTAAAGGTGTTCTCTGAGGCCATAACAATAGTGAACACTGTACATAGTTTAATACACTATTTCTTCAAAATCACCTCTCTTGCATTATCCTTGCATGTTTCCCAATTTTTCTTATTTAACTGCATTATATGCCTCACATGTTTTTCTTTCCTTTAACCATAAAGAAGTCACTAAAATACCTTGTCATACTTTGATACTTTGAATGTGATCGTAATACCAGTACTCAATCCAGGTGTCTATTTTGACAATTTCGCCTTTCATATAAAGTATCCTTGTCTTCTTTCATGTTAACGCCACAGTTAGAAGGATACTCCAGCAGCAGCAGCATACTGATAAAAACAATATTAATTAAAGAGTGATAAAAATGCAGTGTAAGTTAAAAAATGCAGGGTGGAGAGTGCAAGGCAGGTATAACGGACAATATCATTGTATAATGTTAACATTTACCCCTCCGGGTGGAATTGAAGAGTCGCATAGTGTGGGGGGAGGAACGACCTCCTCAGTCTGTCAGTGGAGCAGGACAGTGACAGCAGTCTGTCGCTTAGGCTGCTCCTCTGTCTGGAGATGATACTGCTCAGTGGATGCAGTGGATTCTCCATGATTGACAGGAGCCTGCTTAGTGCCCGTCGCTCTGCCACAGATGTCAAACTGACCAGCTCCGTGCCTACATTAGAGCCTGCCTTCCTCACCAGTTTGTCCAGACGTGAGGCATCCCTATTCTTTATGCTGCCTCCCCAGCACACCACTGCTTAGAAGAGGGCACTCGCCACAACCGTCTGATAGAACATCTGCAGCATCTTATTGCGGATGTTGAAGGACGCCAGCCTTCTAAGGAAGTATAGTCGGCTCTGTCCTCTCTTGCACAGAGTATCAGTATTGGCAGTCCAGTCCAATTTATCACCCAGCTATCCAGGTATTTATAGGTCTGCACTCTCTGCACACTGACACCTCTGATGGTGTCTAATAAGCACCATTTACAAATTGAGTCCCTAGCATTTTTGCAATATTTATAAAATTTTCTGATTTTTTTTGTTAACTTTCCTTTACCTTTAAACAGAAATGTTTTTTACAATTTTCTTTGGTTGCTATAATTTAAATGAATACGCCACACAAAAATGATATTTTTGTTAGTATGGTAATTATCCCAGATTGTAGTAATGGTACAGGAAAAAAAAATCATGTTTTCATGCAGAACAAGAGAACAGTACTACTGAGATGGGGGAAATCCAAGTAATCAATGTAGATCTCAGTGTTAGCACTTGCAGTGCACCGCATATGTCACTGTTACATGCCATTTGGTATGCGATTTGTAAAACCAGTGTTAATCTTTGTGTTGTACCATCTGTTGGAATTACAACTGCAATGCATATTATTACTAAAAATGTTTGTGATAAGCCATCTTTTGGAATGGCAAAATTAATAGCAACCAGGTGGACACATAGACACTTGCCCTTTTTTTTTTGGGTGTACAAGAATAACTTTCGGATTTAGCACAGTTGCAGTAATCCCGACAGCTGCACTCCATTGCAGTGAACTAAGACTAAGTGCAGTTGCAATGTACTGCTTGGAATCAGAAAAGGATGAAACAAAGGTGTGTTCTAACTTAGACCACCTCATGTGCAAATTTAAAGGATTTAGCATGGTGGGTAATGTTTAAGTATTCTGCAAACATCAGGCAGACATTTACGGGCATGAAATAGCTCTAATATAACATTAAACAATACGTAAACCAGGGCTGTGGAGTCGGTAGATAAATGCTCCGACTCCTCAGTTTCTAAATCTTCCGACTCCTCTGTATGTATATACAATGCTAATGTATTTTCTACATCCATTGAAGGAAAGGAAGGCAACATACATGTCATTTCACCACAGAACTACTGGCTATACAGACAAGGAGCCATGCAGTTTTATCCAGACACATGTGCACACAGCCTTCCCTCATACAGACAAGGAGCCATGCAGTTTTAAAATAAATATGAACACTTACAGTTGAATGCAAATGCAAGAAGCTGTTCCACCAAGTTCTTCTAAGCTCTTATAGCAGAGAGAGGCAGAAGCTGCTGCTTTTTCCTTAGTGTTCTTATCTTGTGAAGATAGGGCAGTGGAAGGCTGATGGAGGAGGCAGCGGGAAGGGGCACTTCAAGGGAAATCATGAATCATGTTTGAATCCCATAGCCAGGTTTAAAGTTTAAGTTTATTCCCTTCACTTATACAAGTGTCTCTAGTCCTGCAAAAAACATTTACCTAATTATCAGCGAGAGTTAAGGCCATGGACGGGCAGATTCAGCTTGCCGAAAATCTCGACCACCGCCCCCATCCAAAGTAATGTGATGCCTCTGTCTGCTGCAGTGGCTGTCTCCTCTGTCAGCCAGCCGGAAGTTTAGTGCATTGTGTCACTCACCGGCCAGCTGATCAGCAGAACGAGCCTCTGCTGGAGACAGGTAGGGAGATCTGTGTTCTCGGCTCCTTCGGCCCCTTCACTAGCGCATAGTGAAGGGGAGCTGACGGAGCTAAGAACACACCAGATGATTTTTCAGGTGTTTGACGCGTGATGACTCGTTGAACGACCGAAAAATCAGCAGTGCATCTGTAAATGTATGGGGGGCTTTAGGCTAGGTTCACAGTTCCCTGTAACAGTGGAACACGACACAATGGAAATCAGTGCCGCACCTTACCTGTGCATTACATCCCATATAGTGACACATACAGTCAATGAAAAGCATGCTTCATGGTTACTTGACATGTTCGTTTTGTGGTAACATTATGCACTGCATGCATTGGGCTTTATTCTTACAGCAGAGAAGTAGTTCATTATGACTGTTTGTGAATTGGGACATTTCAACTTACTTTTTTAATTGCCGTTTAAATTTAGTAGGAGTTGGAGTCGGTTAACTTTTTTCCGACTCCTCGACTCCGACTCCACAGCCCTGACGTAAACTACACTGCTCAAAACCTTAAGGGTACAGCTGGAAAATCTTTACTGAGTAATACTGTGTAAGGCGTTAAGAATAAAAAAACTAAATTGCCAACCCATTAAGGGCTGCCTAAAATGGCTGATCCAACTTGTGTGAATTTCACGACAACTTGTAATATGACTCAATAGTGTATAGCCCCCATGTGTCTGTATGTACTCCCAACAACATCTGGGCATACTCCTGATGAGAAAGCGAATGGTGTCCTGAGGATCTCATCCCAGACCTTATTCAGGACCTCCATGAGCTCCTGAACAGTCCGTGGTGCTACTTGGCAATGTTGGACACACCAATACATTACTTCCCAGAGGTTCTCGATTGGATTCAGGTCTGGGGAATGTATGGACCAGTCAGTGGCATCAGTGCCTTTGTTTTCCAAGAATTGGCTACACACTCTGGCTACATAAGACCAGGCATTATCCTGCACCAGGATGAACCCAGAGCACACTCCACCAGTTTAAGGTCTGACAATGGCTCTGAGGATTTCAACTCCATACCTAACAGTAGTCAGGGTACCATAGCCTAGCACGTGGATGACTGTGTGACCCTACAGGGATATGCATCCCAAGGCCATCAATGGCCCACTGTCAAACCGGTCATGCTGAATGAGGCATGCTGGCTGCATAACATCACCATGGTGTATCCCGACTCTTTAATGTCTGTCACATATGCTCAGTGTGAGCATTCTCTCATCTGTGAAGAGAACTGTGAGCCAATGGCAAAACTGCCAATTGTGTATTCTCTGGTGAATGCCAATCGAGCTGCATTGTGATGGGCTGTGAGCACAGGTCCCATTTGAAGATCTTCAGCCCTCATGCCACCCTCATGGAGTCTGACAGTTTGGTCAGAAACATGCACTCCATTAGCCAGCTGGAAGTCATTTTGTAGTGTTCTGGCAGTGTGTCTCCTCTTCCTCACTGCACAAAGGAGCAGATACTGGTCCTGCTGTTAGGTTGATGTCCTTCTGTGGCCCTGTCCAGCTCTCCTTCTGTAATAACTTGTCTTCTGTTATCTACTCCATGTTCTTGAGAATGTGCTGGGAGATGTACCAAACCTTGTAATGGCCCATATGGATGTGTCATCCTGGACCCAATTCCCTGCAGTCGGTTGGCTGATTGCACTTCTGGAATTTTTTTGTTTTGTTTTTGTTTTTAATTATCTCTGATATTCCTTATCAAAAAAAAAAAAAGTATGGCTCTTGGAAAAATAATCTCTGTTGCGATTTGTGTGGGTTTTCAAAGAGACCCTGATTTACTGAAATTAAGTTCTCCGTGTAATGGGTGTCTGTTGTGAATTGAGATAATTTCCAGTTTCTTCAATATTGAGTTTGTGAGGTTCCATATCAGAAGATGTTCGGCAATATGTCTGAACTGTAGAAGAGATGAATATTTAAGAGGAACCTAAACATCAAAAGATTAGAAGCATTTACATGGTCAGATGGAGCGAATTTCAGAGCTTGGGAGAAAGGACTGAAAAACAACATATTTTTTTGCATTTGAAATGAAACACTGTTAGAGTGCAGGTTGCAGTATAACAGTGACACTTGGCAGAAAATAATACTGTACTTTTGCAATATATTATATCTAAAGCTAGGAATTAATAATCAGTTCTTAGTCAATAATATACTGTTTTCACAACTAGTATACTTGGGCAATCTTTACTCCATATAATTTTAGCAATATTTGTGATTATGGTTTCTTAAAACTTTTGTTTTAATTAAAAGGTTATTTAGCTGTTTCTTTTCTTAACATTCTTGGAATTTCAAGAAGACCCTGGTGTGATATTTCATAGTTTCATTCGTGTGTCTACCCCTTCCATTCATCCATTTTCAAATTCATTTCATTTTAGGTTCTAGGACATTCCATATAATATAGTAGTTATACATACAGAGACTCTTTGAGATATTACATGTAATTTATATGTGTTTATTGTAGGTCCCATTGGGGTTTAAACTATTTTATTGCCTAAATAACTCTCATCATAACTTTCATTAAATACTTACTGTGTCTTGATTAGTATTATTATTAACAGGCATGCATTGCCAGAATAACTGGTTAATGACATTTATTAACATTCTTTTACAGCTTCAATTGGACCCTGTTGATTTTAGGACTACCAATCTTATGTTTCATACAATTACAAAATGCTTAATGTCAAGAGATAGATTTCTCAAAATGAGAGGTAAGTATAACTTTTGTGTAACAAGTACATAGTATAAAGAGATTCTTTTCTAATGAAATAAAATTTTATTGCAATTAATTTTTGTTTTTGTAGCAATGGAGATCTTGGGAAATCTGTGTAAAGCAGATGATAATGGGATTCTCATTTGTGAGTATGTGGATCAGGAATCATACAGGGAGATAATCTGCCATCTCACTCTACCTGATGTGCTGCTTGTAATATCCACATTGGAGGTGCTTTACATGCTTACAGAACAGGGAGATATGACCTGCTCAAAGATAGCTGCTGTGGATAAGAGTATTGGTAAGAAAAGCAAATTCCAATATGTTTTATAAAGTGATGAAAATGTAAGCATTAGTAATATCTAAGCTGACTTGTATGAATTATGTTAATCAACAGCTTAAACTAATGATATTGTTATATTTTTAACTGCTCCTTGTTATTTTCTTTGGTTGTATGAAGCAAAATTCTGTAGTCACTTTGATTTATTAAAATTTATATAATTATTTTGTTTAGTTTATAAAGAAATATTTAAATTGAGGCAAAATGTTTTATTTTCATAAAAAATTTGTTTGCTGTTTTTGGACTTAATTTTTCTTCTTATACCTGCACTTTATCCTTGCCTTGTTGATTGACGTATAATGAGTCTTCCAGAGAGTATTACAACTAATGGTAATATTGCATTAAATATGATAAATACATTTTTGAACTATTAACTGAACCTTATACATCAGAGTGGGTTTGTGTCTGTCCTTATGATTGTTTCAGGAAAAAAATGATGTTATTTCAGGTAAAATGCAAATGTATTAGTATGCAGGTTTGTTTTGTGCATTTTAAAAACTATGCTTCCTTGTATTTCAACAGAGCTGTTAGTGCGCTTAGTGTCAATTGACATAAATACCTTTGGACCTGATGCCCTAACAGTGGTAAAGCTCATTGAGCATCAAAGCTCCAGTAATCAAGTTGTTGCAGAAATAAGACCACAGTCAGTGGAGCATATACCATCCCAGGTTCATGGACCTCCGGCCACTGGTAAGAATTAAAGATTTGTGCTTTGGTTTTGTGCTTTTTTTTTTTTTATCCCCCAATAATTTTCTCATGCTACTTCCAATTTCACTTTAGTTTTCTTACTGTACTGTAACAATTTTGAAGCATATTTTATTTTTCTTAAACCTACAGTATAATGCCAAAAGTTAAGCTATTCAGCTTTATTGTGCTAATTATGTTTTATTGTATCATGCAGACACTCTAGTTTATAATTTTGTAAAACAATAAACTTCGATTTTATTTTACTTTAAATATATTTAGTACCTTTGGAATCTACTGTTTATAATAATGAAAATGAGAATTCATTTAAATCAATAGGAATTTGTATGCTAAGGTTTTTACTTTCAATGATTCATCCTTGGCTCTGTGGATTACCAAAAAAGCCCACATTTCCATTTTACATGTCAAGGATAAGAAAAAGTGAGCCCTTGAATGTTTTTGCTTTCTGTGTAATCACTTAGTCTGTTTTTATGTAATTGAAATCTAGTAGCTATCATTTTACCTTTAGGCACTGTGTATGCTGTGCAATTTAATGTGTTTAGACTTTAGAACTTTTTTTTTTCCCCCCCTCAATGCCCCATGTTACTTTGCTATGCAAGTGTGACCTCATAGAGCTGTAGCAGCCAATAGCAGAATTTTCATACATGCATGCTGTAAGGTTATTGTAGCTCTACTTTGGGGATGTGTGATATCATGATCCGATCAGTATTCCAGCATCCACCTTGCCTACATTTTAAAATAAGAGACAAAAGGAATAAAAAATGAAATATTTTGATTTGAAGGGGATACATTACATTAGCTGCACAAACTTGTTGTTGACTGATGAAGTAAAAGTGGAGCTTTTAGGAAGACTTGGGATGCATTACATCTGGCATTAAGGTAGCAGCTTTCCACATTAAGAACGTTATACCCACAGTCTAACATGGTTGTGATGGTGCAAGTATGCTTTGCTTCTTCAGGGCCTGGTTGCTTTGCAATAATTGAAGGTAGCAAGGAATGGAGCCCTCAGCTTAACATTCTACTTCTGTACTATGTGGTAATCAGTCCGTGATCTGAAGCTGAAATACATTTAAGTTATGCAGCAGGACAACAATCCAAAGCACAAGAGCAAGTCCACCTGTGAGTGGCTTGGAACATCAAAATTAAGCTTAGATTGACATTTGAACCCAATTGGAATGTTGTGGTGGGACCTTAAATGGATAGTATAATTCAGTGTAGATGAATTAAAACAATTCAGTAGAGCAAAGTGGGCCAAAATTTCTCTACAGATAGATCTCTGTTATTTAGCATTTGATTATGCAATCAGGCATTATGTTTAGAGGGCAATTACTTTTTTAAATCTATAATATCGGGGTTGGTGTTTTTTCCTTTCAGTAAAGCAAACAATAATTTAATTTAATAATGATAATGATCCTCCTTATCAGAAGAGCAGCAGGTTATACTATATGAGAATGGAAAGGATGAAGATCTGAAGTGAGGTTAAAAGTAAGGTACAAAAGATTCAAAACTGGCCTACCTCCATATAAAGAGGAATGTTTAATTGCTTTTTTAAGTTGAAAGAGCTATCATATCATATCTTATGGTGAATTACTGCCAGTTCAGGAACTGTGGCATTTTTATTACTGCGGCGAACTGGCTTAAACCACCTATTTCAGATGCTATTTATTGCTGGATGGGTTTCATCTGATATAATCAGGTGGAGAAATACAAGATACAAGTACATTACCATTAAAGTTGGTATGTGTGATCCAGACATTAAAATGCTGATTGAATTCACCCATATTACTACCTAGGATGGAGTTGCATAATTTTGTTGATGTTTTAAACTTGCAACAGAAATGTTTCACTCCAATATCAAGATGTGAGTTATACTGAAGAAACTAATGCTGCCATGTTCCTTTTCAATGCACAACCAACTGGAACTGCTGTATTAAAACTTCAATGCCTTCAATTGTGAATTACCGAGCAAATAGTTATACGTAATAATCAAATAATTCAGCTTTCATCTCAATTGTTCAAAAGACACCAGGCGTCTTGACAGTTCTTTTACATTTTTTTTTTTTTTGGTATTTGGTACACTGTATTAAGAAGATATAACTTTGCAAATAAAAGCAGAAAGGTGGCTGCCCTTACCGATCATTAGCAGATAAAGTGCACCTGAGTAGCAGCCCTTGCTCTAATTACCTTTCATTTGAAAGCAGTAAAGTGTACTTGGCTTATGATTTTGGGTAATTTGAATAAATAATAAAAAAGTACAATCTCAAATGTTTCCCACCTAAACTTTTTTGAGCATGCTTTTGTATGCTGAAGACTGCTTTCTATAGCTTTCAGTACAGTAAAAATGCAGTAGATGTTGTCATTGGGTTCCCTTTGTTTTACATTTGGTTTAGAGCTATCTTTTTATTGTATTTTTTAGAAAGCATCTATGTAACTTGCATATATTGTGCTAATAAACTCAAAAAAGCAAAAAAAATCAATTTTGCACACCTTTAGGGATTCTTGCTCTCAGCAAATGCCAGGTCAGGTTACGTTGGAGGAGCATGCACTGGTATAGTGCATTGCCCCACCCAACACATGACGAAACAGCTCGTCATCCTGGCTGGCAACCCCCCGGGTTTACCTTGTGTCTGCCGCTGCCAGGTGTTACATGGGCATCCCCTTTGCCTGGTCAAGCTGCTCTGGTCCTCAACAATGAGGATCCTGTGAGCTGGATCAACCAGTACATACATGCCCTAACAATTAAATCATTATACATGAATTGCAGTTCAACAACATTGAATTAAGCAAACTCAGAATACTATCAATATTAGTGGAATCATTTTCTATATTTTATTAATTTTATTGCATTTATCAAAACTTTTATCCTTCTTTACAACTCTCCTTAGCAGCATAGGGAGTTGATTATGTCTGTTCTAGTACCAGAGTAGATCTGTCCCAACAAACCTTTTACAGCAAGGATGTCTGTATAATTTTGTTGAGCTTACTGAATTTTGGCAATGTCATTTAATTTGTTGTTAATAGCAACAAAATAAGTACAATTGTATAAATATTTTATTTTATAATTTTAAATATTTTACTAGAGTGTAATGTTTCTGTAGTTTTAATTTCAAAGCTTGATTTTGTATTTTTTTTTTTGGTAATTTTTTGGCTTCATTTGCTGTACAGTAGTATCTGTAGGTTTGGTTTCTGTGGTTTACCGTGGCCTGAAAATATTAAATCAGAAATTCCTGCAACAAATGATTCATAAGTTTCACACTCCATAGGCTTCTAAGTAAATATTTTCACCACTTTGAGGTGCACAGAGGAAAAATAGGCTACTATATCATTAGATCTTTTGTCTTTTTAAATGCAGCAAAAGATACAATAGATCCCCCCACAAACCTCCCAAAGCCCCATTCTCCCCACCCCCAATCACTTGTGAATGTGTTATAGATAACCATGTGGCAAATTATATGTGAACATTCCACCTTCCTATACAGTGTCAAGACCAGTTCCTGTACAGTCAGCTGCTACTCCTCCTGGAATTGTTGAACTTGATGGTGAGAAGTTTACAGCTCAGTGGTAAGCTTTATGGAATACCCATTTTTGTCTTCATTAACTTTCTTAAAATGAAGGCTTGTTTCAATATTAGATTTTTAAAAACAATTTTTATTTTTTTTGCTGCAACTCTAGCAGCATATAGTAATATTAATGTATGCTTGATGCAAGATGCAACACCAATCAGTCGCAAGCTGTAATGTAGAACATATCGACAACATTTATTTATATAGCACATTTTCATACAAATAATGTAGCTCAAAGTGCCTAAATATGTACTATTTGATCGATGCCGAGGTATTGGACATACCAAATTAGCAACCCAATTAAACCCACATGTAAAATACTGTAGGTGTTTTTTGTTTTTATTTATTTATGTATTTGTTTATCTTTTTATTACAAGGAACATTTGAATTTTGCTCAATATCACCGTCTAGAGAACACAGTCGTAGGTAGTGTTGGACATACTGTATTTACTCTACCCAGTAAGACCTTCGCCTTAAGGAGTAGATTATGACATGATACAAACTAAAGAGTCCAAACTAAGTGTGCAAGTGATGTAGGACTTGTAAAAGGAGGTAGAGTTATTTGTGGGTTTCAATTTAAATGCATGCCTGCACATTACTTTTATTTTAATCTTCTGTGCCTCACTCCTGAGATTAGCTTTCTAAAAAAATGTAAAATTCAACGCTAAAAGAAACTGCCATTCTAAATCATAGAAATATTTAAAAAATGAAAGGCAAAAAAAATCTTATTTCAAAATATAACAACCAAAACAAGCAAAAAAATTTCATAACAAGAGGCTGCTGTGACCTTTCCAGCATGCTATTTGTAATGGAACAAGCAAGCCTCTGATAGCAGGTGGAGGTGAATTCAGGAAAGAGAAGAACTTGGCCTTATATTAGATAAAATGTGTTCAGTTAATGAATTATACAGGTAATATGTGTGACTTTGTTTGTATAGACAGTGCACCTACACCAATTTGACTGAAGTGTTTTATAAAGGTCATACCACTTGCTAACAGAATCAGCTCTGATTTCCTGGGATTATGAACTCTAGAAGTGGGTAAAAATGTGTGTTTAATCAATATGTAAAATGTTTAATTTTATTACTGATCTGAACCCTCCATTTGACTCCTGTAGACTGTACAGCACCTTGAAACTGGCAAGTAGAGTCAAAATTTGCTGAAATATATGCCAGAAAATTGGAGATCAGAATCAGTGTAGTTTTTTCAGTACTTGCCATTTAATTTTTAAGATATCATGGGAATTTGTGTGTGGTCTTTTTTTATCATAATCTTAATGACTATGAGTGTTTTTAGTTTCTTTCCATGATGTAACATGCTGCATTTTTGTATCTTCTTTATTAGGCTAAATGCATACTTTGAGCCACATAATGACAGCTCTGTTTCCAGATCTGAGATGTACTCTGAATATCTCTCTACATGCAGTAAAATGGCTCGTGGTGGTATCTTAACATCTACTGGGTTTTACAAATGCCTGAGGTATGTTTTTATATATATATATCTCCAAATAAAACTTTTCTTATCAAATTCCAGTTGCATAGCTGTATGTAGCATAGTCCAGTCATCATTTAGCATAAACCAATCCCATATGGGTTGGAAGTTTATTTTGTATTACACTTGTGGAATAAAATTATTAATTACATCTATAGTAGACATTATTGGATTTTTTTTTTGTTTTATTGAGAGAATAAAAGACAGTAAAATTAAGTTCAGTCAAATATTCAGTCACACAATCAAGACAGCAATATATAGAGATTACAAAAAAAATGGAACAATTAGCTGTCTTTCCCTACCAGATTCAGTGGGTATTTCTGTTTACTGTGCAGATTTGAATTTGGTCTCAATATATGTGCATGGGTTAGATTACTTTGGTCCGGAAGGTTTGGTTCATATAAATGCAAACTCTCAGTACTTTAGAGCATCAAACCAGATGGGAATGCACATTATCACTAAGGCTGTTTGTGACTAATATTAAACCCTCGTCAGGTCATCTTTGGATGCAGTCATATATAAAAAGTATTCTAAAGGAAGGGCTCAAATAAAATTTATTTTTATGTGAATGTGTTCTTCTACATCTCAAAGATATCTTCCTTTTATACTAAATCTATGTGGTGAATTTTATAAATTATCTACTTTCAAGATTATTTTGAAGTTAGAATGTTTTCTTCCTTGGGAATTCATTTTTATGCTAGGCTAAACTATATCACTTTGTGCTGATTATCACAGAACAGTTCAAATACCTATGCGTAGATGCAATTGGAAAACATTAAGATCTCTGTTTATGTCCTCACTATGCTGGAAAGCGATTATTAAGATGTTAAAGGTGGGACAAATTAATATTGTTAAAATAAATATTCAGAGCATCTAAATAGTTGTCTGTATGTATGTATATATTAGGGCTGCTGATTAATCGCCATTAACGAGTTAAACATTTCTGTGACTACATTTTAATGCAGTACCTACATACATTAATTAAATTCGGTTAATTTAGCTGTGCTTCAAATGTTGTTAGTGAAGCAGCACCGAACAAATCCAAGTCAATTAATAGTAGTAGTAGTGTAGCGCTGCCATATAAATGTACTTTCTGTATTATGTTTGCTTTTGCTCACTGCCTGGACTTAATAGCGTCCCTCTTTGAGGGTGGGATTTTCAGCTTGCTTGCAGAACTGTTCCGAATGGTAGTCAAGTTAATGTCAAACCTCTAAATCCAAAAAGAAAAGGGAGAAGCCCATTGTGAGATGTTTGATTCAAGTGCTGAGACTGCATTCTTTTGATCAGAAAGAATTAAAGGAATTATCCATCCATCAAGTTTCTGATGCTTTTCTGGGTTTGGGCCACGGGGGCATAAGTCAAAGCAAGGATGCCCAGATATCCCTTTTCCCTGTTAGTTCCTCCAGAGGGAATACCATGGTGTTTCCTGGCCAGTTGAAAGATATAATCTCTCCTGTATGTCCTAGGTCTGCCCTGAAGTCTCCTTCCCAGTTAGGGTGCTTTCTGAATGCTTCCCTGCTGAGGAGTTTTAGGCATGCCTATTTAGATGCTTGAACCACCTCAACTGGCTCCTTTCGATGTATATATGTATGTATGTATATACAGTATATATGTGTGTGTATATATACCTGTATATGTAAAGTATAAATTAATAGATAATATAAAATAAATCTATATACACACACAGAAACACTGGCACAAAATGAGCAAAAGCATGGTATTTAATGGTGTATATATAATACCTGTAATGCTTCCCCTAATTTTTGGAGAAATTGCCAACAAAATTCAATAAAAGTAGTTCTTGAAATAATGTTTTATCATCTAAATAGTTTATTCCGTCAAAAGCATGTGTTGCTATATTACTGAATCCTTGAAGAATACTACAGTAATCCCTCCTCGATCGCAGGGGTTGCGTTCCAGAACCCCCTGCGATAGGTGAAAATCCGCGAAGTAGAAACCATGTTTGTATGGTTATTTTTATATATTTTAAGCCCTTATAAACTCTCCCACACTGTTTATAAATATTCCCCGCACAGTTATACAGCATAAACCCTTTATATTCTCTTAGTTATTAGGTAAGATTCGTTGAAATTATATGTATGTAAACACACTGTTTATATGCTACTCACAAACATACGTATCGTATATCATTGAGGAGTTTTATTTAATACGTAATACAGTTTTAAACATATTGTAATTGATTAGGTAATATAAAAATAAGTGAAAAATCTATAACATGTAAATGCTGTACATAAAACCAAAATGTTATTTTAAAGATACTGTAGAGCGTCTCCAATATCATATATTTTACAGGCATTAAGATAGACAGGACAACGGCAATAAATACCTACAATGCAAGAAAAATTGTATAAAATGTTTGTACAGTTACAATAAATGTACGTAACATGTACTAAGTATGTAGAAAATTAGTTATGGGTACTCCCCAACAATGCCATGATGACTTGTCCGATAACGATGAGTTTAATTTTACTGCACAACAAATGAGAGCGTTACAGCTCTTCTAAAGGAGCCTCTTCAGGCGATTGTGTAGCACTGCCATTGTTCTTCTTCCGGCAGTCTTCAATCCAAATCCCTAAAGCAGATTCCATCCGGACTACTGCCTTATTACATCCACTTACAGCTCGTTTTGCACCCTGGTTAAAGGACACTGCAGCCATAGATCTTATATTCTTTTCCTCCTTTTTAAATAAAAAGAATCGTGGACTCATTGATGCCGTAATGGCGTTTGCAGCGGTGTAGCTGTTCCCTTACTTCAACATATCCAAAACTTTACCCTTTTCGGCAATCGTTAGCATCTTCCGTTGGCACCTGGGCACGGCTCCTGAAGCAGGAGCAGATCGTTTTGGACCCATAACGAAGGGCTTGACTATGCACAAAGATAAACACAACAGTTAACTCTTTACACAGCAAAACACGTTGATGCTGAATGAGCGAGATGAGACTTCCTGGTTAACGCAGCGGAATCAAATTCGATGTTCCATCGCTGAGCCAATCAGCACACAGGAACTTAACTGTGTGCTCTGATTGGGTAGCATCTCTACCATCCGCCAATAGCGTTCCTTGTATGAAATCAACTGGGCAAACCAACTGAGGAAGTATGTACCAGAAGTAAATTGTCCGCAGAAACCCGCGAAAAATGCGCATTGTATTTAGATATGCTTACATATAAAATCCGCAATAGATTGAAGCCGCGAAAGTCAAAGCGTGATATAGTGAAGGATTACTGTATATATAAAATTAAGAGTTGGAATCGTTGTGGAAAAAAATGTTTCTTTCTTGCTTTTAGTGTCAAAGAACTTTGTCATATATGACCATTTCCTGTTTTACAGGGGTATAAATGTAAGGTTACACACATGTACCATACTTCAGGCATCTACCAACAAACAAAAAGCTATTAATTCATATGAGCTGCATAGATTTAGGAATGGCTTCAAACATAGGCATTCAGTTGAAATTACCATTAAGTAACATCAAGGCAATAGTAAAGAAGTTTGAGAAGTGTAGAACTGCTGGAAGTTTCCAAGTAAGGGGGCACATCTGTATTTTGCTCAATTTCAGGGTAAGGATGTTACTAAGAGAGGTAAAGAGCAGCCCAAAGATCATAGTTTCACAACTGCAAAGTTTAGTTGAAAATTGGGAGTTTTGCCATTTCAAAATCGTGGACATAATGAAACCCCACCTTCATGACCAGACACCTTTTGACAAGTTCCACAAATGAAGACCCTCCTGAGACCAAGACACAAATCCCAGCTGCTGAACCTTACAAGGCAACATTGGAGTTACAGTTGGAATTTGGTGTTGTGGTCAGAAGAGACAAAAAGTATCTTTTTAGGAAGAAACCACAGAAATAATTTAAGAAAGAAGATAATCCATCTTACTAAATCTTATAAAACCCTTTGCCACATGCACACTTTGTTTATAAACCTTTAGTGTAATAGCATAATTATGCCTTTTTCAGCCTTTTAAGTGACTAGCAGATTTAATATAATTGAATAGACCTTAATTAGTCCACATGTTTTGAAAAGCAAACGTTTAGGTCAGCTGCAATACCCAAACATACATTCATATTTCTTTAATCGATAGATTCCATAAATAATGTGTGGTTGCTGCATATCTTTCTGTGTGTTTTTTGTTTTTTTTCCCTTTTTCTTCACTGTTTTGTGTTTTTTGCCCTTTTTCAGGAGCATCTTCCCAAATCACACAGTAAAGCGAGTTGAAGATAATAAGAATAATGGACAGGCTCACATCCACGTAGTTGGCATTCGGCGGAGACCTATTCCTCTTCCAGTGCAGCTGTATTACCAGCAGCAAGCTTCTCCTGCACCTGCAGCCAGGCATGAAGCAATTGCTGACCAGTCCCAGACACCCCCACAAGGTGACCAAATAATTGCCAACTAAATCATCAGATGTTTCTACCATTCATTTCTTTTGCTATGTTATTTTTTTTTTTTTTAAGGATGTCAATTAATACTTTTTAATTTTTATTTTTGTGTCCCATTTATTTCAATTGTAACATTTTGGAGTATAGAATTTTTAGGAACATTTAAAGGCAACGTGAGTAGTAAAATTTTAAAACTTTTAAATATATTCTTTTGTGTCACAGTTTGAATCATTTAAGCTTTGCAAGTTTAGATTTTTCAGATGATACAAGAGTGGGTACTTTACATGTTAATTTGAAACTTAACAAAAAATACTATAAATCCTGTTCTTGTACAAATGTGTTTAACGGTTATGATAGGAACAGGCTATTCACCCTAACAAACCTTGTTAGTCCTATTCACCTAATCTGTGCTAAATAACATAGTAATGTTTTGTTAGTCTCACAAAGTGGTATAATATCCTACATTACTTGGTAATGTATTCCATATTCCTATGGTTATTTGTATTACAGAAAACTTTGTAAAGGTTGTGTGAAGTTTACTCATAACCAATTTCCATCTACAGTGGATATAAAAAATCTACATGCCCCTGCCAAAATCACAGATTTTGTGTAGTAAAAAATTGAAATCCAGATAAATCCTGTCAGAAAAAGTTTCTGGTTTGTTTACTTCTTTGTATAGATTGCAATTTTGCAATATAGGTGTAATAAGCTCTGACAGGACTGAGACTTTTTTATGCACCTTATGCTCCGACCCATATGTTCTTGTTGAAGGTCTCACTGAGGTTAAAAAGGTTCATAATTTGAACACTTTAAACATTTCACCTCTTAATCTCCATTTGCTTAAATTAAAAAGCTTCAACGCCTTCAATCCTCTTTTATAGTTCATACTTCACAGTCCCCAGAGTCCGCCTAATCACTCTTATTTAGAAGTTCTTTACCACTACTATTTTTCTAACATGGAGACAAAAAATGCACATACCATTTCAGATGAGGACTCGCTAGGATGTTATATATCTTAAGAATAACCTCCCTTGACATTTACTCCAGAAACTGGGCCATATAACCTACACTCATATTAACCTTCTTGGTCACTTCTCTACACTTTTATGATGTAGAAAGTGAAGAGACCTCTTCAACTCCTTCTCATTTAAGTGTAATTTCAAGCTTAATTTATTTCATTGTTACACGAAATCCTGCTTAAATATATTTTAATTTGACTTTGCAACACAGCAAACTGAGAAAAAATTAATGGTTGGGTATCTATTTTCTGAAGGCACTGTATATTTGTCTTTTTAAATGCATATGTACCTCCACTGTGTCTACTGTAAATTCATTAGTTTGCAATGCAAAGTTTGCTTGCATTTATTTTTTGTCACCTAGTTAAAGACAATTCATAACTACTGTATCACTTTGTTAGCTTTAAGTAGAATATTTCGTTTTTAGACATTTGTTAACTTTAAAAAAGGGCATAAATAATATTTAAAATTGAAATCTGAAAACAAAAATATTTTAAATCATATATATCAATTATGGATTACTTTCCTTAAGTTTAGTTATACTTTTATCCTAAACAGACTAATTTAACTGTTCATGTAGCACTATTTTCATTTTAATGAAGTGAAGAAAGGTATCTATTGTATTAATCAGCTGAACTCTTCATTTGATCCCATTCAAAAAATAATTATATTATCTATTAAGGGTAATGATATAGTGAAATCTGAGAAAGTTTCCACTTATAATGCCCTTGTACTTTTGAAATACACTGTTCTATTAATTAGCTAAGTAAAAATCTCTATGTGTGAAAATTTTAAAAAGCTGTTGTTTAAAAACAAATTTCTCTCAAATGTGCATTAGTTCAATGTTACCTTTTCCAGCTCTAACATTTTAAAATAATTTTGTTTATAGTTTGTGTTTTTCTAAACGTGTTTTCAAGTGTAGACACTCTGACTTCACTTTTTAACTAATAAAACCCCCAAACAAGATATAAGGGATATTATTGGAGTTCTCCTTGGTGGTGGTGTATTGTAATTTTCTCTGACTCCAGGTTGTTATTTAGTTTCATTTATAAGCACGTAATATATACACTGATCAACCACAACATTAAAAACACTGACTGGTGATGTGAATAACCTTGATTATCTTGTTACAATGGCATCTGTCAAGTGGTGGGATATATTAAACAGCAAATGAACAGTCAGTTCTTGAGGTTGATTTGTTGGGGGGGGAAAGGGTAAGCAGGGAAAAAAAGAGGGGAAAAGGGTAAGCATAAGGATCTGAGCAACTTTGATGGGGACCTAATTGTGAATGCTCGATGACTGGGTCAGAGCATCTCCAAAATGGCAGGTCTTGTGGGGGTGTTATTAATATGTAGTGGTTAGTACCTACCAAATGTTGTCCAAGGAAGGATAACCGGTAAACAAATGATAGAATAATGGGGACACATGGTTCACTGATGAACGTAGGGAGGGGAGGATAGCCTGTCTGGTCAGATTATACAGAAGAGCTGCTGTAAGCACAAATTGTGGAAAAACCTAATACCTGGCCATGAGTGAAAGGTATCAGAATACCCAGTGCATTGCAGCTTACTGCTTATGGGGCTGTGTAACCGCAGACAGGTCACAGTGCTGGCCCCTGTGCACTACAGAAAGTGCCTACAATGGGAATGTGAACAGAACTGGACCATGAAGAAATGGCAAAAGGTGGGCTGATGTAATGAATCTGGTTTTCATTTATATCATGTAGACTGCCATGTGTAATACGTCATTTAGCTAAGGAAGAGAGAGCAGCATTATGGACTATGCTAAGAAGTCAAACTGGCAGATTCAGTGTGATGCTCTGGGCAGTGTTCTGCTGAGAAACCTTTAGTCCTGACATTCATATCGATGTTACTTTTACCAACTTCCTAAAGATTTTTGCAGACCGCATACATCTCTTCATGGCAGCCATATTCCCAGATGACAGTGGCTTCTTTCAGAAAGATTATGTGCCCTGCCTCACAACAAAAATTGTTTAGGAATGGTTTGAGGAACATGACAAAGAGATCGTAATCCAATCAAGCATCTGTGGGATGAGCTGTAAAAACAAGTCCAATCCATAGAGGCCCTACCTAGCAACTTACAGGACTTAAAGGATTCTACTGCTAATGTCTTGGTGCCACATACCACATGAGACCTTCAGAGGTCTTGTGGAGTCCATGCCTGAATGATCACAACATGAAGGGGACCTGCACAATATTTGGCAGGTAGTTTTAATGCTGTGGCTGATTAGTATATATGCAATACTGTGCTGCCATTTTTAAACCTTTATTGTTATAAAGTTACATTTTTTTTTCTGTTTTGAAATTCTAGCTTTTCCATGCAGAATTAACTTAGGCAAACTATTCTCTGTTAAGTGTTCATATTATTTATATCAATAACTTTTTTCAGTAGATATTGAATTTCTCCTTATGATGCTAAAACTTTAAAAAAGATTTTTTACTTGACTGAAAAAATTTTTTTAATTTATTTTAAAGGCACTACTCTCGGACCTCAGACTTTTGGAAATCATTTCAACCGGACACCAGTCAGTAGCCTTAATGCCAACCCGGCATCCACACAGATGGCCTTCACGGTTCAAGGAGTCTCAAATGCGGCTCAGACTGTTTCCAAGATATCCCAAAACCAGCCTGCCCAGGTTCAACAGCACCATAATCCAGCAGTGACTGTCATCTCAAACAAGGCTGGTGAAGGCATGAAAGCAGCAGTTATCCAAGGCTCCATTTCACAGGCAGCTGCTCCAGTTAGTGTATCTGTTGTTCAAAACCATAATAATACAGTGCCCCAAACATCTGTCACTGTTGTTACTTCACAACCATTGCTTCACCATTCCCCTTTAATACCATCTGGTACTCCAGTCACAGTCTTTCAACAAGGACTTCCACAAACGCACATTTTTTCAGGAAGGGTGCAGAATATTCCAACGGGTCCATCCATCACAGCTTCCCAAGGACAGCAACTTGTCTCCTCATCATCCCAAACATTACCTGCATCCCAGCAACCAGGAAATACAGGTCATCAACAGGAAGCTGTTATCCTCACTCCCCAGCAATATGTTTCAAATTCTGCGTCCAGCATTGGGTCCTGTACCACAGTGCAGAATTTTCAAGTTGCTGGTGGTCAAGTCTTCACAGTAGCTGGTGTCCAGAGTCCTCAGGCTTCAAGAGTGACTTTCCAAAATATTGCTCCCAAGCCAGTGCCCTCACAGTCTACAGTGGGGTCACAGCAGCAACCACCACCACCCTCACCACAGCCAACTCCACAACAAAGTGTGGTTATTGTCAGCCCCACACCTCAGCAGAACCAAACCTATGCACCTGCCATTCATCAAATAGTACTAGCCAATCCCACTTCCATTCCTGCTGGCCAAACTGTTCATCTTGCTGGGCAGAACAATGTCACACCATCACCATCGCCATCATCTTGTCCAGTTACCAGCAGTCATGTGCCATCAGTCATAGCATCTCCTTCACCCACACCTCAGACACAAGGACCTCCTCCTACTGTTGGTCAAATGTTATCAGTCAAACGACAGCAGCAACACCACCAGCACTTCCACCACCACCACCATCATCATCCTCATCCCTCACAATCTCAATTACCAGTTCAACCACAGCCTCCGCCTCCTCCTCCCCCACCTCCCCCTGGTCAACCTACACCTACTGAATCCAGTTTGATTAAACAGTTACTACTTCCAAAACGTGGTCCTTCCACTCCTGGTGGTAAATTAATTCTTCCTGCACCTCAGATTCCTTCTCCAAATAACACCAGAGCTCCAAGCCCTCAGGTGGTCTACCAAGTAGCCAACAAACAAAGCCCAGGTTTTGGTGTACAGGGTCAGCCCCAACCCCAGCAACTACTTGTAGGTCAGCAGAATGTTCAGCTGGTCCAGAGCTCCATCCAGTCACAAGGAACAATGCAAACTGTACCCATTTCTAATTTGCAGATCTTACCTGGACCTTTGCTTTCTACCAGCAGCTCTGCGGCTTTTATCCAAGGAACAGCTGGTAACCAGGTGACATTCACAGTTGTGCCAAATACCAGTTTTTCTACGGCAGCTGTCAGTCAAGGAAGTGGTTCACAAATTATTACCCCACCAGGAGTACCAGTAAGTGCATCTCAGCCTAGTATTGGCTTACAATTGCAGACTCTTCCTCCTCCTCTTGGGTCAACAACGCCAGTTCCCATACCTCCATTTAAAGGTGACAAGATAATCTGCCAAAAGGAGGAGGAGGCAAAAGATGCAACTGGGTTACATTTACATGAGCGCAAAATAGAGGTCATGGAAAACTCTTCCCTTCGAGAAGGGTTCACCAAAACTAGCAATGGTGATTCAAAGGAAATGGATACATCTCTGGCAAGTCTGGTTAATGGAAAAAAGTATCTTGATTCAAGTCTACCTCCTTCTATCTCAGGGAAAAATCAGTTGGAGGCCAGTCACTACTCACAGGTCACTAATGGACCTACCTTTGAGGTTAAAGACAATCCTGCGAATGGAGTACCCACTACAGAGCAGGCAGACCCACAGGAAATAAAAAGTGATCTAAAACGGTCCTTGGTGAATGGTATATGTGACTTTGATAAAGGGGACTGTCCTCCTTTAAATAAAAGCATTCCAAATCATAAAGCTTCCAGATATGTGGGAAATGGAGAGATCTGCTCACAACAACAGCAAGAGAATTCTGCACCAACAGTTCAAGATACTGCCAAAGCTGATCAGTTTGCAAAATTGACAAATGGGCCTGTAATAGTAAATAATACATTACCTACTCCAAGTATACCACCAGAGGCAGCATTTCCAGCATGCCAAAAATTTAGTAGTAATAGTACAGAATTATTAAATGGACCTCTAGAAGCAAGTTTAAACACGGATATGCCTCAACCTAAACCACAGCACCCTTGTGTAATAATGGCTTCACAATCTACTGTTTCTGCAGCTATAACCACTGTAAATCCAGTTAAAACTGTATCTCAACCAGGAATAATCACGCCACAGTGCACCCCAGCTGCTTGTGAGCCTCAGTCATCTAATGGTTCAAGTGAAAGTCGAAGTATGAAAAGGCCGGGTGAGGACATGGACAGAGGAATGCTTTCTGGAATCCCTAATAAAGTAGGCGTAAGGATTGTTACAATTAGTGACCCCAATAATGCTGGTTGCAGTGCAACAATGGTAGCTGTGCCAGCAGGTGCAGATTCGAGTGCTGTAGCTAAAGTAGCAATAGAAAATGCAGTCCAACAAAAGCAGCATCAGTCTTCATTTATGCAAGGATTAGTCACACAGGTAAGTTTTGTTTGTTTCTAAATGTATTTTAGTATTTTGTTTGAGGAGAGAATGTTGTTAAATTGGATGTGTTGTGTTTTTTATTAAATGAATTTGCATTGATCATAGGCATAATTTAATATTTGCTTTTTTCAGTAATGAAAGAAAGGTGTTGTAACATCTGCTCGTAAGAAAACAGATAGTGGTTTAAAGTGGTTTTGCAGTATATAATGTCATGGCCAAATCTTTACTGATCAGTTTTAACCTTTAACACATTATTCAACCAGTTCACTGGATCTAAAAATTCTTCCGTGTTACTAGTCTTGGTTTAAGGAGTGCTTTGACCCAAGTAAAGTTTTGGCTAACTGAATTGTTAAATTTGCTGGTGTTCTTCTCATCCATGGTTAATATGGTGTATTTACACCTGCATGGTTTATTCTATATGAACTTGATGTTTTATTAAAAACACACTTCACTTCATGAAGACCAGTGATATATACAGTATATATAATGGAAACGGAGAACTCACTCACTCTTGGGAACTGTAATATTCTCATACTTGCTTAGGGAATGTGCCTTGTGACCTAAAAATCAAGCAACAACATAGATGTTGTTTAATATGATTTTCATTCACATTAACACTAGTATTGAATCAATACAAAATTTTGACTCTTGTATCAATACCAGCTTTCTTGCCTTAGTACTGGTACCAGAACAAGTTTAGAAGCAAGTGATGGATAACTCTAAAACCTCCCATCCTACTCCAGCTTCCCAGGTGTGCCACACAATTGCTCGCACCCCTGGTGTGCTGCACCATTGTGCCACACTGTGTACTGTTTTCGTCTTAATTTCATTATGTCCTTATTGCATCGAAACAACAAGGTTCCACCATGAAATTCTGATTGCATTGAAACATGTAGTTTAGTTTTGTGAACTTAAAGAAATGGATGTTTTTCCACCACTGCAATAGCAAGGGGGCAGTGGATTGAGAGAAAAACTGACATTTACTTTCGGTGCTGAATTTCCTAAGATGCTGGTATTGTACCGTTTTAAAATTTGCGTTTTTTGGTACTTTTGCTGTACTGGTATACTGCTCTATATGACAGCATTTGGCAAATGGCCTTACTGAACGTATGCCCCACTTGATTGACGCTTGCATTCTAGTGGGTGTTCCATTAATACTTTGTGGCACATAACATAACTTTTAGTGTTGCGGGCAGGATTAAAATTGGTTGTGTGTGTTGGTGTGTGGAAATACAATAAACATTTAGAACACAGACAGTAAATAAATAAATAAATTCATAAATAAGTAGGCTTTTTAGAGTAATTTCTAGGACTGCATTCCTGGCCAGGGTATATGTAAATTGTCCTTTTTTCCTTTTTGCAATCCTTTAGGGTCATTTTATTTGAAGGATTAGATTTCTTTCAGTAGCTCTTCCTGAGAGTGTTCTATCAAATGCACTACTTTTCATTTAGTGAAGGAAAGGCAGAAAATACATGTTTTTTTGTAAAAACTTTAGCTTTCACAGTTTGAAATAAAAATTACATTTTTTTATGCCAGTCATTCTATTATTAAATATTTGCCTATTAAGTTTGTGTGTGTTTTTTTTAAAAGTAGTTTGTGAGCCAGGTTTCTTCCAATTGAGGAAAATGAAAAGCCATATTAGTAATATAGTTAAGTTATGACATTGGTGTTCTAACTGGTTTTATTCCTGAAAGGACTTGAGGATAAAGATCTATGGTAATCACAACTCTGCTCAATAATAGATAACAATTGTAGTCCAGTAAGGTATATGCTGATTTTATAGCCAACGGCAGAAGTGCAAGGGTGTTTCTCACAGGCAGGTTCTAATCCTGGGAATATGTTTGACAGGTAAATCTAGAGAGATGTATTTGATATATGTCAATTTTTTAGCATATCTCTGGCACAAATGGATTAAGACTTTTTTGTTTTTATTTGATTGTAAGGTCTTTTTCCCAACATAACTCTTATCAGTACTGTAGTTGAGTTCGGGAAAAAAGGTTTAGAGGGAGAGGGCACTTTTAGCAAAGAGTTTAATTTTCATGTAATAAAGGAAATTACTTATTTAAAGAAAAAAATGTCAGTGCAAGTAATTATAAAATACAAATGCATAATCAATATACAAGTCCACAGTGAAGGTGCCACACATTTAAATTTGGGATATATAAATGAGGGAGAAAATATGGTTGGTTTATAATTTTGTGTTAAACAGTGTTCCTTCTAATATAAAGTACTGCCTACAATAACCAGGTTTCCATCCAAGGAGTTTTTGCAAAAAAATATTTAGCGCTTCAAATTTTTTTACCGATATAGCTGATGGAAATGCTAATTATCGCTAAAATGTTGTACATGTCGACATAATATTTTTCTGTTTAACTTTAGCGCATAAATTCCATATCGATACTTGAGATGTCGCAAAAACTACATTGCAAATAAACAACGCAAATAAATGTGTCACATGATACATTTTCATCACATGCAATCAAAACGAGAATGGCGGAGCGGTTCGCATGGTCTGATGAATAGACTCGTTATTTCTCGTGATGAGCCAATGCAGTAGCGGATAGGCTGGGTCTCATGCTACTAAAAGGGGTACCTGAACTCCCTCCACATCAACTGTAGCCTGGGGGTGTCTCTCAGGATGTCTAAATAATATAAAAACCGCAAAGGTAATTTACTGTGCCAGTAAAATATTTAATAAACCGTGTGTTTCATTATCTAAACATTTTTTTCTTATTATTAAATGGCAGATGTTTTAGCATATATGAGAAATTCTCTCATTAATATTAACTTTAGTTTTTTTTGATTAAACGTCGTTATTTTGTATTAATTCAAATTTCAGTTTTAATTAAAAACCTTAAGGGAAGCAGGTTACAGTACTAATTCAGTTGTTATCGCACTGAGAAGGGATGTTGAAAGGTAGGCTCACCTGTACAGATCCGATGCTGCAACCACAGCTGCATCATGGGCACTTCCAGGAGTGCCAACACAAATGTCTTGTATCATGCACCTGTCATCAACAAGGGTCTGGAGAACAATAGAACATGCGTGCCATCCAGCACACCGTAAATCTGTGGCACAAGATGCACCAAGGAATTGCGGTATGCAATTTCCTTGGCCTCCGCTACAGTCGGAAGTCTGATATAACGCAGCATTCATTTTTCTTTAATAGCGGTGCACACAGCATATACACATCGATGGACGGTAGTTTTACTAACCCCGAAAGTTTCTCCAACTACTCTATACTTGGCGCAGGTTGCCAGCTTGTAAAGGGCGATGGCAATCCGCTTTTGGGTGTGAACCGGTGGTCGGTGGCAACCTGTGATGGGCGTAACATCAGGACTGATGAATCCACACAACATCTCAAACGTTGGCCGTGTCATTCTAAAATTTTGCAGCCAGAGATTTTCTGTGAAGTGTCTCTCCACCACCTCCTCCCAGAAGGTCTTATTCCGTTGTCTCTCCCATACCCGTGGGTTTACGCACTGGGGTACTTTCTTGAGCTCTAGGGCTATCAGACAAGCAACTGCTTCATTCTGCTGTCGTCTTCGGATATTATGTACAATTCCAATTATTTGTGAAACTGAAATAACAGTAAGCTGGCAAATTTCAAAAAACTGTCTGAATAATCTCTCCGTTTCTTTGTTTCTTTGTTTAGTGGAGGGGGTGTAACGTGGAAAACAAAAGGTAGATAATTTGCGACATACACAAAATTATGTATGGAAACGGCTCAAGGGCAGATTTTTTTTCGCGATACAACAAAACTTATGCGACAGTTCGTTTTGGGGGGGATGACATCATCACGCACACCATTTTATCGATAAAAAGCCAGTTGGATGGAAACAGGCTGGAGACAGCAAATTTCGCACATTTTTTTTACGTATATTCTGTTTGTCGATAACAAAACGTCGCAAAAAACTGGATGGAAACTTGGCTAATGATATCAAATATCCAGTGCATTTTGAGACGAAGAATGTTTACCGAATATAATTTTTCCATTGCAAGCTCTTCCAGTACTTTTGTATGTATATTTAATTAATTTCATTCTTTACTCTGTAAATCTTGGAGTGAGTTTAGAGCAAAGTGCTGTTTTCCGTATGATTAACAAATAATACATTTAGCAGTTTATCTGGTTGAGCTAAATTAACAAGAGCTGTAGTGTAAGTCTGAAGTATTGCATATATGTGGTATTAAGAATGGGTGAGGATTACTCAGTATATAGCTGTTGGGAGACCAGGGGAGAGTGAGGCAGAATGGAGTGTGCTTTTTTGCATTAGAAGACTGTTTAGAGTGTGTGACACATGATTGGCTGCAAATACCTTAGTGAAAGTTTCAACATTATTTAATCTGCACTAAAATAACATGAAGATTAGTTTAGTATTACTATTGTTTTTATTTTTTATTGTTTAATTAGTGAAACTCAAAACGAGAATAAATGCATTAAGTTTGTATTGCCCCAAGGAAAAGAAAAATCACTGCAGGCTTCAACCTACTGCATGATTTGATGTGGGTAACTTAGGGACATTTGTTGCCTCTTCTAGAGTACTGTATACTGTTTGTATGTAAACCATACAATATGGTTTTTCAGAAGACAGGCCAACAACAATCACAGTATTTTACTTTGTACCAAAAAAAACAATCATTAACACCAAGAATGTAAAATAACAAATTGGTTTTATTGGAGTCGAGATGTCACAAGAACTGGTGCTTTGGTACTATCTCAATACCAAGGTTTTGAAAATGTAATGGTACCTTTTTTCTTTTTCTTTTTTTTCTTTTTTCTTTTTTTTTTGTCTTTGAACGGAAAATTGGTAGTACTGAATGAAGTCTATACTACACTCATATGTGATTTCAAGTAGGTGAATTAGTTGAAAAAGCACAATAATAAGTGAGAAAAATAACAACATTTATTTATATAGCATATTTTCATAGAAACAGTAGCTCAAAGTGCTTTACATAATAAAGAATATAAAAATAAAAGACACAATAAGAAAATAAGTCAACATTAATTAACATAGAATAAGAGTAAGGTCCAATGGCCAGGGTGGACTGAAAAAAAAAAAAAAAAAACTCCAGATGGCTGGAGAAAAAAATAAAATCTGTAGGGATTCCAGACCCCTCTGGGCATTCTACCTAACATAAATGAAACAGTCCTCTTTGGATTTAGGGTTCTCACGGAAGGACTTGAAAATGATGGTCACGTAGACTTCTGCCTTTTAATCCATCCATCATTGTTGGAGCATCATGATGCTTTGAGTAGGTGGAGGTGGCGCAGGCTACCACCACAAAGAAACCGGAAAAAGAAACAGAAGAGAGAGTAGGGGTCAGTATGGATTTTAGAGCCACCATGAATAGTTATTATGATGAATTGAACATACAGAGTATCAGTATTAAGTTAAAGTGAAGTTATAAAAAGGCCATGTTAAAGTCATATGTTTTTAGCAGTGTTTTAAAGTGCTCTACTGTACTAGCCTGGCGAATTTCTATTGGCAGGCTATTCCAGATTTTAGGTGCATAGCAGCAGAAGGCCGCCTCAACACTTCTTTTAAGCTTTGTTCTTGGAATTCTAAGGAGACACTCATTTGAGGATCTAAGGTTACAATTTGCAATATAAGGTGTCAGACATTCTGATATATAAGATGGGGCGAGATTATTTAAGGCTTTATAAACCATAAGCAGAATTTAAAAGTCAATCCTGAATGACACAGGTAACCAGTGTAGCAACATCACAACTGGAGAAATGTGTTCGGATTTTCTTTTCCTAGTTAGGATTCTAGCAGCTGCATTCTGCACTAGTTGCAAACGATTTATGTCATTTTTGGGTAGTCCTGAGAGGAGTGCATTACAGTAATCTAGTCAACTGAAAACAAACGCATGAACTAATTTCTCAGCATCTTACAGTGATATAAGAGGTCTAACTTTAGCTATGTTTCTTAGGTGAAAAAATGCTGTCCTAGTCCATCCATCCATCCATTCTCTTCCGCTTATCCGAGGTCGGGTCGCGGGGGCAGCAGCTTAAGCAGAGAGGCCCAGACTTCCCTCTCCCCGGCCACTTCTTCCAGCTCTTCCGGGAGAATCCCAAGGCGTTCCCAGGCCAGCCGGGAGACATAGTCCCTCCAGCGTGTCCTGGGTCTTCCCCGGGGCCTCCTCCCGGATGGACGTGCCCGGAACACCTCACCAGGGAGGCGTCCAGGAGGCATCCTGATCAGATGCCCGAGCCACCTCATCTGACTCCTCTCGATGCGGAGGAGCAGCGGCTCTACTCTGAGCCCCTCCCGGATGACTGAGCTTCTCACCCTATCTTTAAGGGAAAGCCCAGACACCCTGCGGAGGAAACTCATTTCAGCCGCTTGTATTCACGATCTCGTTCTTTTCGGTCACTACCCATAGCTCATGACCATAGGTGAGGGTAGGAAGGTAGATCGACTGGTAAATTGAGAGCTTTGCCTTACGGCTCAGCTCCTTTTTCACCACGACAGACCGATGCAGAGCCCGCATCACTGCGGATGCCGCACCGATCCGCCTGTCGATCTCACACTCCATTCTTCCCTCACTCGTGAACTTCTTGATCCTCGGCTACAGAAACTGGCTCTTGGGACGTGGAATGTCACCTCTCTGAAGGGGAAGGAGCCTGAGCTAGTGCGCGAGGTCGAGAGGTTCCGGCTAGATATAGTTGGACTCACCTCGACGCACAGCTTGGACTCTGGAACCAATCTCCTTGAGAGGGGCTGGACTCTCTACCACTCTGGAGTTGCCCCGGTGAGGCGCCGAGCAGGTGTGGGCATACTTATTGCCCCCACTGGAGCCTGTGCATTGGGGTTTACCCCGTGGGCGAGGGTGGCCTCCCTCCGCCGGGTGGGGAAGGGTCCTGACTGTTGTTTGTGCGTATCGCGAACAGCAGTTTGGAGTATCCACCCTTTTTGGAGTCTCTGGAGGGGTTGCTAGAGGGCATACCTTCTGGGGATTCCCTCGTTTTGCTGGGAGACTTCAATGCTCCCGTGGGCAATGACAGTGAGACCTGGAAGGGCGTGATTGGGAGGAATGGCCCCCCCGATCTGAACCCGAGCGGTGTTTTGTTATTGGACTTCTGTGCTCGTCAAGGATTGTCCATAACGAACACCATGTTCAAGCATAAGGGTGTTCATATGTGCACTTGGCACCAGGACACCCTAGGCCTCAGGTCGATGATCGACTTTGTGGTCGTCGTCGGACTTGCGGCCATATGTCTTGGACACTCGGGTGAAGAGAGGGGCGGAGCTGTCAACTGATCACCACCTGGTGGTGAGTTGGCTTCGATGGTGGGGGAAGATGCCGGTCAGACCTGGTAGGCCCAAACGTGTTGTGAGGGTCTGCTGGGAACGGCTGGCAGAGTCCCTGTCAGAAGTAGCTTCAACTCCCACCTCCGGCAGAACTTCAACCACGCCCCGAGGGAGGTGGGGACATTGAGTCGAATGGGCCATGTTCCGTGCCTCTATTGTTGAGGCGGCTGACGGAGCTGTGGCCGCAAGGTGGTCGGTGCCTGTCGTGGCGGCAATCCCCAACCCGTTGGTGGACACCGGCGGTGAGGGATGCCGTCAAGCTGAAGAAGGAGTCCTATAGGACTTTTTTGTCCTGTGGGTCTCTGGAGGCAGCTGATAGGTACCGGCAGGCCAAGCGAACGCTGCGGTTGTTGCTGAGGCAAAACTTCGGGCATGGGAGGAGTTTGGAGAGGCCATGGAGAGCGACTTTGGACGGCTTCGAGGAGATTCTGGTCCACCGTCCGGCGCCTCAGGAGGGGGAAGCAGTGCAGTGTCAACACCGTATATAGTGGGGATGGTGCGCTGCTGACCTCACTCGGACGTGGGTCGGTGGGAGGAGTACTTCGAAGACCTCCTCAATCCCACTAACATGCCTTCCAATGAGGAAGCAGAGCCTGGGGACTCTGAGGTGGGCTCTCCCATCTCTGGGACTGAAGTCACCGAGGTGGTCAAAAACTCCTTGGTGGCAGGGCCCCGGGGTGGATGAGATCGCCGGAGTTCCTTAAGGCTCTGGATGTTGTAGGACTGTCTTGGTTGACACGTCTCTGCAACATCGCATGGA
Organism: Polypterus senegalus; assembly: GCF_016835505.1. NCBI lineage: Eukaryota > Metazoa > Chordata > Cladistia > Polypteriformes > Polypteridae > Polypterus > Polypterus senegalus. The sequence continues at coordinate 24,490,567 of NC_053161.1, read as the reverse complement.
CATCGGGACAGTGCCTCTGGATTGGCAGACCGGGGTGGTGGTCCCCTCTTTAAAAGGGGACCGGAGGGTGTGTTCCAACTATAGAGGGATCACACTCCTCAGCCTCCCTGGAAAAGTCTATTCGGGGTTCTGGAGAGGAGGGTCCGTCGGATAGTCGAACCTCGGATTCAGGAGGAACAGTGTGGTTTTCGTCCTGGTCGCGGAACAGTGGACCAGCTCTTCACCCTTAGCAGAGTCCTGGAGGGTGCATGGGAGTTTGCCCGACCGGTCTACATGTGTTTTGTGGACTTGGAAAAGGCATTGACCGTGTCCCTCGGGAATCCTGTGGGGGTGCTCGGGAGTATGGGGTACGGACCCCTGATAAGAGCTGTTCGGTCTCTGTACAACCGGTGTCAGAGCTTGGTCCGCATTGCCGGCAGTAAGTCGAGCCCGTTTCCAGTGAGAGTTGGACTCCGCCAGGGCTGCCCTTTGTCACCGATTCTGTTCATAACTTTTATGGACAGAATTTCTAGGCGCAGCCAGGGTGTTGAAGGGGTCCGGTTTGGTGGACTCAGGATTGGGTCACTGCTTTTGCAGATGATGTTGTCCTGTTTGCTTCATCAGGCCGTGATCTTCAGCTCTCTCTGGATCGGTTCGCAGCTGAGTGTGAAGCGGCTGGGATGGGAATCAGCACCTCCAAATCCGAGAGCATGGTCCTCAGCCGGAAAAGGGTGGAGTGCCCTCTCAGGGTTGGGGGAGAGATCCTGCCCCAAGTGGAGGAGTTCAAGTATCTCGGGGTCTTGTTCACGAGTGAGGGAAGAATGGAGCTGTCCTAGTGATCTGATTAATATGCGATTTAAAATTCAGATTACAGTCAACAATTTCCCCTAATCTTTTTACCTCCGTCTTGACTTTTAATCTTAATGTATCCAGTTTATTTCTAATGGCCTCATTGTATCCATTATTGCCAATCACTAAGATTTCAGTTTTCTCTTTATTTAACTTGAGAAAGTTACTATTCATCCATTCTGAGATACAAGTCAGACATTGTGTCAGTGAATCAAAGGAATCGGGGTCATCAGGTGCTATTGATAAGTACAGCTGTGTGTCATCAGCATAGCTCTGGTAGCTCACGTTGTGCCCTAAGATAATCTGACCTAACGGAAGCATGTAGATTGAGAAGAGCAGTGGACCCAGGATAGAGCCTTGTGGAACACCATATTGGATATCATGTGACTTTGAGTTGTAATTACCACAACTAACAAAGAATTTTCTCCCTGTTAGGTAGGATTCAAACCAATTTAAGACACTGCCAGAGAGGCCCACCCATTGACTAAGGCGATTTCTAAGAATATTGTGATCAATGGTATCAAATGCGGCACTCAGATCTAAGAGGATGAGAACAGATAAATGGCCTCTGTCTGCATTCACTCGCAAATCATTTACTACTTTAACGAGTGCAGTTTCTGTGCTGTGATTTGTTCTAAAACCGGACTGAAATTTATCAAGAATAGCATGTTTATTTAGGTGGTCATTTAACTGCATAATGGCTGCCTTCTCCAGAACTTTACTTAAGAAAGGCAGGTTAGAGATGGGTCTAAAATTTTCAAGAGCCGAGGGGTCAAGATTATGTTTCTTAAGTAGGGGTTTAACTACAGCAGTCTTAAGACAATCTGGGAAGACCCCCGTATCTACGTGAAACACAAGGCTGAAAGTACAAATTTATTCAGCTTGTAGCGGTCAAGTGCCGCTAAGATTCACACCGTCATTGTGACGGTGATTTATTTATTTTAGTGGAGGAAATCCCATGGATAACGCCAGCCTTGGATCGACCCACACACACTCGCTACAGAGACCAAATAAAGCACGCTGGGAATATTAAACAGTAAAGAATATAATGAAATTAAATTAACTAACTGCAAACAATAATACCACCCCTCACCCTTTCGGCGATATTATATTTAACATATAAACACAAACACCACACAGAAAAGTCCATGAAAAAACCAAACCGTATGAAATGGGAAGTGATGAGATTAAGTCCAGAGATCTGTGTGTTGAAAGGAAAGGGAAAACACAGTCCTACCGGTAGTTGCTGAAAGGATGATGACAGATGGATGGTTCAGGAATGGTCCTTTTCTTGCGGGAAAGCCAATGAATCCAAACACAGTCCTCAATACACAGGTAGACATACGATCAAAACCCCAACAAACAAATACAATCCAGGAACACAATGATTAAATATGACTGAATTAACAACAGGCAGTCCAACAGATAAATGGAACACACAACGTACAACAACAACTTTTTTTTTTTTCTTCCTGACACATGCCCTCCTTTTAAACCCCTCTGGCCACCTTTGACCTCAACAGCCCATGCAAGGACTGCTGGGAGATGCAGTTCTAATTACTAGTAGCGTTGCTACAAGCTGGCTGCTAATTCACAAAATGGCTCAGTGGTGAAGGTAATGACAGAGCACCACAACAACACTTGTTGAAAAGAAAAACAGTAGAATTTGTGGAAATGCTTTGTGGGAATGATGCTTCTTATTCATTTACACAATGTGTTTTGAAACAATGGATCAATATAAATATACAAATAAGACTTACTTCACCAGGGAATTGAAGTTTGATTTTTTTTTATACAGGGACATATTTTGGAAAAATAAAATACTTTGTGACATTTGACTATTGAATCAGTTTTACTGTTGAATACTATTAAGTGTCTTTTTTTTTTTTTTTAAAACAGCTTATGATGCAAATACAAATATTATTCTTACAATAGCAAAAATTACAAAATTAACCCTTAACTACTCTTGCTGTTGTATTTTGTACACCATTCTCAGTTATTTTTGTCCATCGTCATTTTACTTGAACCTACCGGCAGCATCCACCATCTATCCTCAGCTTGATTCACTACAAGTACTGTGTCAAAATGGTTTGCCTCCAGTGTGCCCCAACCGGTTTAACGAGTGCATGCATAGTCTCAAGTTCCATTTGGTACACTGCACGGGTACTTACTTGCAATGACTTTATCTGCAAAGAACAACTAAAGGGAAATGTGATACATGTGCAATTCCTGCAGTGGATGAAAGTGTGACAAGTAATGAATGAGCACTGGAGCAGTGGATCAGATTTATTTTCAGATAATACGGTATTAAATTACATTAAAACATGAACAATTTAAAATAATTGTAATTTTTTTTTTTTACAGCCTCACATTGTGCATTTAAATAGCCATTTTAACTGGTGCATAAAGTACGCTGCTTGAGTACTATGAGATGAGAAATTAAGGGTTAAAAGAGGTTTTATTCGACAAACCAGATTTTAAAGACATGTTATTGCAAAAACAGTTTTGAGAAGATTGTTTTAATGATAATATCCTGCATTACCTATTTATTTGAGTTCCAATTCTAGTTTACTCAAATTATAGTTGGGTAACCACTTCATGGATATACCATTATTTTAAAGCTGCTGTTAGTATTATTATTTATATATTTTATAACAGAAAAAGGCACAATATTATTCATTTGAATAATGAAAGTACTTGAAATCAAAACCTCTTGAATGGGATTTCTGTTTTTGCCATGGTATTAAGTGGGAATTAAGTATTGTGAAATTACACTGTTGTTGGTATTGAATGCAAAAATTCTGGTATCATGACAACCCTAACTAGAAGCATTTGGTGCCATTTTTGAATTTTGTCAGGCTTGGTGACAGTTCATCAAAGAACACTCATATACACTTAATTTAAAAACAGCATTTAGACTGAGTGGTATAAGAGAGAAAAAGGGATTCTTAAAGCATTTTTACAGCAGTTTTGGAAGCATGGATGGGTATCTGCAAGATTAGACCATATCTGACAGAGTATGGTCCAGGCTTTGATCTTGTCATGTTTTTACTACTGCTGGCAGGAGTACCGGCATGTGTCTTCAAGATGCACGTCTGGTGTTATGTGAACCTGGACTGGCACATGTCAAACCTCCCTTTAGATCACTACATTTGGTTCCCTGTAGCGGCATCTATTAAGTTCAAATTCTTGATCCTCGCCTATGTTACAGTAAATGGGTCAGCATCTATATACGGTATATGGAGACTCTTGTGAGTTTCTGTGCTCATTCTATACCACTCAAGTCTGTTGATGAATGGTGTCTGCTGATGCCACATCTGTGGGGCATCAAATTTCAATTCATACACTTCATTTGTACAGTAGCTCCTTTTTTTATTCAAAATTTTCATTCCCACAATGTGTTTAAGTAGCATTTGAAGACTGACCTTTTATGTGAATTGCTATCTGATGCTAGTTGTTAGTTATTTTAAACCTAGGAATTGGAATATTTATTGGGATCAATTTTGAAGCCTAGTCCTGTTAACACTTATTCCAAAACATTTCCTCCAGGCTGACGTGTACTTCATTATGTTGACCTCATTTTTAAGTCGCTTTGGATAAAAGCATTTACTAAGCAGGTAAATGTAAAAGTGTGAAATAACACAAACATAGCACCCCTTTTACATGGACATACTACTATTTAATATGTGCTGGAGAAAAAGCACAGTAAGCAGTTTATATGTCTCGGGTAATTTAATAGTATTTGTGCAATTAGTAGCAGAGTGGAACTCATGGGGTTTGTTGTAGTTTAATATGAAGTAGTGCTATACAAGGAAATATGTTGGATAGGAAAAGAATACATCCCCTTTAAAAAATTGAATATATTTTTGAATGTTGGACATTCAATTTCCCAAAGGACAATGACCTAGTGCGTAAGGGCTCATTTATACTTCACGCTCAGAACGCGTACGCGTCCGCATCATGGCTGCCACGCGTTCCCAGCGTTCATTTCACGCGTCCTCTGAGCAGGTCCTCAGAAATTAACGCGACACGTGCGCGAAGTTGCAGTACCAGCAAAAAGTCGGGGGGCACAGTGTGCTAAAAGTCGGAACGTGACGTCAGAGTCTCTTTTACTATCTACATGTGACAGCAAGCCTCTATGGAGATCCTTCGGGGATCGATGTGTGCGCTTTGCTGTTTGATGAATGGCTCAAATACAGCGCTATACATTATGTTGCCGATGTGAAGTTGCAAAAAAAATAGACGGCACAAAAGATGGTATGTGAGACTTTTAAAATGTATCGTGTCATTTATATATGTCTTTTTTATTTTTTAATTTTTGCAACTTAACAACAGCAACATAATGTATAGCGTTATATTTGAGCCACTGAGAAAAAAATAAAGGACACGGTGAAAACGTGTATTTTGTGATTAAAGTGGAAATTTCGGCTTTAATCTCAAATGTCCACTTTCACCTCGTAGTTTACTTTATCATTAAAGCAGACGGTCGTAAACGTCATCCCAGTTTTTAATCGCTACAAGCTTCTTGGACCTGACAGCAGGTAAAGTAAAACAATCAAAAATAGACGGCACAAAAGATGGTATGTGAGACTTTTAAAATGTATCGTGTCATTACGATCGGGAATATGTGATGCTTGAATATAAAAGCACCACGAATGCATCTGTATGTCGGCATTTTGCTTCAGCAGCGGAAAGCAGCAATAGATCGCCAAACAGAACAAATTAAATGTCTGATATTCCAACTCTCCGCACATTTAGAATCTTTAGATTTATACTTGATATCACTTTCATGATGAAATGCATTAAATGCTACATTTTACATACAATTTCGTTTAAATAATGAATATTGTTAATAAATACACACATGGGGGAATAATTACACACATGGGGGTGTCACGGTGGCGGAGCGATAGCACTGCTGTCTCGAGGGAGTTATGTTGCTGGTATTTCCTGCTTGTATTCCACACTGTGCTCCGGTTTCCTTCCAAAGATATGCAGATTTGGGGATTTGGTGCCGCTAAAACGACGCTAGTGTATGTGTGTGCTTGTATTCACCTTGCGATGAGCTGAGGCCTCGTCAAGGGACTGTTTCTCACTCGTGCCCAATGCTTCCTGGAATGGACACATACATCCCTGGATTTATGGATTTAATCAATAAACATCCTTTTCAGAGATATTGCGGTAAGGTGTTATCGGAATTTAATAGGTGTTCTAGGCAATTCACAACACAGAGAAGCAGAACATGTTCTCACCGTGATAATATCTCGCACTGCCTCCTGGTGGATTCCTCCAGAATTCCGTAAAGTACACGCGCAAGTATAAACACTACAACGCTTGCGTAGCAGGAGCGTCCGCTGCAGCATGCATCACGTCGCGTGAAGTATAACTCCGGCCTAAGGCCAAACCTACCATAGAGGTATTTACAAAGATGATGTTCTGGACCAGACAAGTCAAAGCCCCCACCTATATCCAGATGAAAATATTTAAAATGCTTGTAGGTTTTTGTTCATCAGCAGTAACCAATTTGCCTCTCCCAGCTCGAACAGTGAGGAAAAATCCCCAAATCCAGGTTTTGCTAGCTTTATATAAACATACCACAAAAGACTATTAGATAGTGTTTCCACCATGCATTGACATGGGTTCAAGGTGTATACTTAATAAATAGACATTTCACTTTTGTTATTTAAATACTTGCATGTTTTTTGTTTTTTTTTTTAATACAAATAAAATGGTTTTAATGCATTCATATGGTTGTTGTGTGTGTTGGATTCGGGTAAAACAATGCTATGTAGGCAGGCTCTAATCAATAACATTTTAGAATAAGCATTTATATTGAGGAGAAGGACTTCTTTCCCTCTTTACTACTCTCAAAGTTTTACTCTGGCTGTTGACCTTCCTCTCTTTCTCTCTGTTTCACTACGGACTTGCAAAAACCTGCAGACAACCAAATGTTTTGTGTCTTTGGTCCAGTCAGTATTTCCCTAATCAAAAATATTTAGATACAGACAATTCTTCATGTATAGTCTTAACTGTGGTGTGGTTTGGCATTTAAACACAACTGCTTATAGTGTTTCTGACTGCTATAACCACCTTTTAAAGCAAGGCTTCAGCGCTTTTGGTTAATAGTTCTGCATGTGCACATACTCTAGTGACGAAATATAGTGCAGTTGTCCAGCAAGTCTGTAAAGCAAGTTATAGACATAATGGCATTAGCTGTATAGCAACTGGAGCATTGAGGGCAAGAATGCCAAAAGTTGATTGTATCCACTCATTTACCGTGATATAAATACAGTAATAATTAACACACATTTTGTTATGCATTTTAAAGAAAAAAAAAACAGAGCAAAATACAATTGGATTTGTTCCACTACTGCTTCAGTGAATGGATTCATAATTACAAGCAGCATTCTGACAAAATAAAAAGAAAATAACTTTTCAAATACTGGTAGAACCTTTTTTAGCGGATTAAATAAGGAGGATATTCTGCAAAGTAGCGATAACTGCAGGGAAGAAACAACATCACAACCAATTCAGAGAATGTACCATGCTGTATGTAGAGTATCCCGAAATCATATATAAAAGTGGACCTTTGTTTTTGGGGAAAAACTAATTTTAGAATTGAAAAGGTGAGGGAGCACTATAACATTGGACTGTTTACTAGTCAGCCTTTATTATCTAAAAATGCTGATGCAGTGCTGAGTAATTTCATGAAATGTACAACTTGGAAACAAAAATGAATACTGATAGAGCAGGCAGGTCAACAGATGGGATTTACTAAAAAGCACAAAATATTTAGCAGTTTTTTGATCACATGTAATAACTTGCTCATTCTTACAGTGCTCCTGTCAAACATTTTCAAGTGTTCAGAGGACTGTACTCCATATCAAATAGATCTTGCCTTATGCAGTTACAGAAAAAGCATGAGAGGAATCTTAATTTATAAATATAAAATACCATTAGTGTTGATCAGCAAATTTTGCCAAAGCATTATTCACAGCAAATTTGATGCATTTGTGTCCACCCTTGTTCATCGAATTATTTACTGATAATTCATCCAGTTTAGGCAAACCTTTTTTCCCCAGCGCCCCTTAATGCTTTGTAAGGCCAGTGCAACATCCCCCAGCACTGTAATAGCCAAAAGTGGATGGGACTGCCCCCGGCTATATAATGCTGATCATTTGCATTACAGACTCTGGGACTTAGTGGTGGAAGAGATAAGTAAATAATGCAGGTACTCAGAATTTTATTTTTATGAAACTTGTACAGAATACATAACTGGTTATCTCTACTTGTTGCCAAAGGTGCAGGTTAATCTTCAAGTTCCACGTCGGTATAAGAGAAGGAGGTGTGTGCCCTATGCTTGTATAATTAGCCACATGTTAATAAAAAACAAACCTTGAAGGTGGCTGTTAAAACACAGGAGAATCTATGAAATAATAATAATGAAAGATTTATTACTATTTATAAGACATTTCTATTTTTTTGATAGAAGAAAAACAGCAAAGCATCAGCACAGAAGTTTGGAGGCTGTTCAGCAAGACTTCAAAAAATAGAACAGGGTTCATTCATGACACACCACTTTAAATTCTGTGCTTTTAAAAAAACTACAAATTTTCTTCTGACTTTTGACTACAATTTTGACATTTTCTGCTTGCTATTCCAGAAATTTGACTTTGTGTCTCTGACTGTGTTCTTTCTTCTTTGATCTCACAGAGACATGGTGGTGGGGTGGTTGGCACTGCTGCCGCACAGCTCAGGTCACCTTTTTGGCACATTAATCAGTCCAGTATAGTTGGCAGATGTTTCCCTAGCCCTCAAAGATACTTTTAAAGTTGATTACACCATTATAATCCAGTCAAATCTAGATCAGTTAGTCTTCCTCCTTTGACTGCAATGCGTTTTGGCAAGTTTTATAGGTGAAGCAAACACCGTGGAGTTTGCTCATCACTACTCACTATTAACCAATATGTAATCTTGGTTCCTAATAGGTATACTGTGGGTTGTGAAAATGCTGCTTAACTATTAGCCAAAAAACTAAACAGTGTGAACATGCTTATTCAGATGTAAACCTCATCTTTAATAACATGAGCACCCTCTTAATGGTCAAAGCATGACAAATTCTAATTCAGCTGTATTCACAGATCACTGGCTGTAGTCAACTGGGATATTTGATACAGTAAAGAACATATTAAACCTCCATATAACCCTGAAAGTCAAACTGATTTTTTTTTAGAAAACCTAACTTGTGGGTCTAACTTAGATCTGAAAAGAAAAGAATGCAATATTATTGGAATATTTCAGTTCAATTTTGATCAAGTATTTTTGTGTACATTGGAAAATATCTCACACAATCCATTAGAAAGACATCTATTTGCTCAAATATTGCCAATATGCCAATTGTGTTTATATTGTGGTAGAAGAATGATATACACTTGTGTACAACAAAATGTTACAAATGAACGTTTCAGTAACTATGAAGTTCAACCACATTTAAATCTGATGGTTTCTGTAAACCATTTTAAAATTAACTTAATCAGTATCCTAATTCTTATAGAATTTGTCCCCCTTTCGCCTTCAGAACGGCCTTAATTCTATGTGGCATTGATGATAGCATTCTTTAGAAATGTTGGCCCATATTGATAGGATAGCATCTTGCAGTTGATGGAGATTTGAGGGATGCACATCCAGGGCATGCACATTCCAAAGATGCTCTATTGGGTTGAGATCTGGTGACTGTGGGGGCCATTTTAGTACAGTGAACTCATTGTCATGTTCAAGAAACCAATTTGAAATGATTCGAGCTTTGTGACATGGTGCATTATCATGCTGGAAGTAGCCATCAGAGGATGGGCACATGGTGGTCATGAAGGGATGGACATGGTCAGAAACAATGCTCAGGTAGCCCGTGGAATTTAAACGATGCCCAATTGGCACTAAGGGGCCTAAAGTGTGCCAAGAATACATCCCCCACACCATTACACCACCACCACCAGCCTGCACAGTGGTAACAAGGCATGATGTATCCATGTTCTCATTCTGTTTATGCCAAATTCTGACTCAACCATTTGAATGTCTCAACAGAAATCGAGACTCATCAGATCAGGCAACATTTTTCCAGTCTTCAACTGTCCAATTTTGGTGAGCTTGTGCAAATTGTAGCCTCTTTTTCCTATTTTTAGTGGAGATGAGTGGTACCCAGTGGGGTCTTCTGCTGTTGTAGCCCATCCGCCTCAAGGTTGTGCGTGTTGTGTCTTCACAAATGCTTTGTTGCATACCTCGGTTGTAAGGAGTGGTTATTTCAGTCAAAGTTGCTCTTCTATCAGCTTGAATCAGTCGGCCCATTCTCCTCTGACCTCTAGCATCAACAAGGCATTTTCGCCCACAGGACTGCCGCATACTGGATGTTTTTCCCTTTTCACACCATTCTTTGTAAACCCTAGAAATGGTTGTGCGTGAAAATCCCAGTAACTGAGCAGATTGTGAAATACTCAGACCGGTCCGTCTGGCACCAACTACCATGCCAGGCTCAAAATTGCTTAAATCACCTTTCTTTCCCATTCTGACATTCAGTTTGGAGTTCAGGAGATTGTCTTGACCAGGACCACACCCCTAAATGCATTGAAGCAACTGCCATGTGATTGGTTGATTAGATAATTGCATTAATGAGAAATTGAAGAGGTGTTCCTAATAATCCTTTAGGTGAGTGTATATCCATAGTCGATTAGTTACATGATTTATACTGTTATATCCGTTTCAGTGTTTAAAATGCTTTCTCTTTCTAGGTGAATGCACATGTGTTTGTTTTATGTAAACCATTTTAAAATTAACTTAATCAGTATCTCAATTCTTATAGAACCCAATTTCAAACACTTCCTGCCTAAGTCAGCAAGTTGCATTCAGACTTGCATTACCCTTATTTATTTGTTTGATGTTTAAAATAAAGCTATCTCTCTTGGTCAATCACAATTAAAGGTTTACCTCACATAACAATTATGTGAATTGACTTGTGAGTGCAGTGCTTTATAAATAGCATCACATACAGTCATGGCCAAAATTATCGGCACCCCCTGGAATCTTCCCAGAAAATTGTTGCAATTACAAATGTTTTGGTATACACGTTTATTTCCTTTATGTGAATTGGAACAACACAAAAAAACAGGAAAAAAGCCAAATCTGACATTTCACACAAAACTCAAAAACCGGGCTGGACAAAATTATTGGCACCCTCAACTTAATATTTGGTTGCACACCCTTTGGAAAAAAATAACTGAAATCAAGTGCTTCCTATAACTATCAACAAGCTTGTTACATCTCTCAACTGGAATTTTCGACCACTCTTCTTTTGCAAACTGCTCAAGGTCTCTCAGATTTGATGGGCGCCTTCTCCCAACAGCAATTTTGAGATCTCTCCATAAAGTTCAATTGGATTTACATCCGGACTCATTGCTGGCCACTTCAAAACTCTCCAGTGCTTTGTCCTCAACCATTTCTGGGTGCTTTTAGAGGTATGTTTGGGGTCATTGACCAGCTTTCTGACATTGGGACATACATTGCCACCCAATATCTTTTGGTAGTCTTCAGATTTCGTGATGCCTTGCACACAGTCACAGTGCCAGAGGCAGCAAAACCTCCCCAAAAAATCTTAGAACCTCCACCATGTTTGACTGTAGGTACTGTGTTCTGTTCTTCGTAGGCCTCATTCCGTTTTCTGTAAACAGTAGAATGGTGAGCTTTACCAAAAAGCTGTACCTTGGTCTCATCTGTCGACAAGACGTTCGCCCAGAAGGATTTTGCCTTCCTCAAATACATTTTGGCAAACTCCAGTCTGGCTTTTTTATGTTTCTGTGTCAGCAGTGGGGTCTTCCTGGCTCTCCTGCCATAGCCTTTCATTTTGTTCAGATGTCGACAGATAGTTCAAGCTGACAATGTTGCACCCTGAGTCTGCAGAACAGCTTGAATATGTTTTGAAGTTGATTGGGGCTGTTTATCCACCATTCGAACTATCCTTTGTTGCAGTCTTTTATCAATTTTTGTCATCCATCCATGTCCAGGGAGATTAGCTACAGTGCCATGTGTTGTGAACTACTTGATTATGGTGCGCACAGTGGGCAAAGGAACATGAAGATCGCTGGATATGGTCTTGTAGATTTGAGATTGTTGATATTTTTCTGCTCTTCTTTCTGTTCTCCATGCTTAGTGTGGCACACTCAGACACACAACAGAAAGGTTGAGTCAACTTTTCTCCATGTTAACTGGCTTCAGGTGTGATTGCTATATTGCCAGCACCTGTTTCTTGCCACAAGTGAGTTCAAACGAGCATCATATGCTTGAAATAAAACAATTTACCCACAATTTTGAAAAGGTGTCAATAACTTTGTCTGGACCATTTTTGGAGTTCTGTGTGACATGATGTCAGATTTGGCTTTTTTTTTCCTCAGTTTTTTTGTGTTTTTCCAATGCACATAAAGGAAATAAACGTGTATACCAAAACATTTGTAATTGCAACAGTTTTCTGGGAAAACTCCAGGGGTGCCGATAATTTCGGCCATGATTGTAGTTTACAGTATTAATATTGGTTATGTTCTCACCTAAGCAATTTAAACATAAGACATTTGCTTTTACATAGTATGTAACTTAATTTGAATGAATGTTGGTGTAGGTTAAACAGTTTAGTAGTTTCCTACATGTTTTCATGTGAGCTGCATAATACTCCAAAGGAAATTTGTGACTTGTTTTCTCAAAAAAGTATTTGTTTAACTCTTATGGGTTTCTCAGTTTGTAGTAAGGAGGACAAATACATTTTTCAACACTAATCTGCAACAGGCAAGCACCTTACTCCACATGGTGGCTTCACTAGCTCTCCTGGCATAGAGACACCATGCCACAAAGCATATCTGTAAAGAAGCCTGCATTTGAAAAGTAAGTTGCTTACTCTTAGGACAGGTTCATTTCATTGATAAAAATAGAAGCTGCCCCACCAAAGTAGATTTTTCTTAGAAGTTTTGTGCAAATAAGGACAAATACCATTATATTACAAGACTCAGTGCAGCATTACAGTAGAGACTTTTTTTCACTACGTGGTAGTCTTTACTGAACACAGGATGATATTACTTATTCAAATTTAAAAATTATAGAGTCAAGTAAATAACCTTTCAACATTTACATTCTGAAGTAAACACATATCACAGTAAATAAACTAAACCATATATATATATGGTTTACAGTAATCCCTCCTCCATCGTGGGGGTTGCGTTCCAGACCCCCCCGCGATAGGTGAAAATCCGCGAAGTAGAAACCATATGTTTCTATGGTTATTTTTATAATTTTTAAGCCCTTATAAACTCTCCCACACTGTTTATAAATATTCCCCGCAGAGTTATACAGCATAATCCCTTTGTATTCTCTTAGATATTAGGTAAGATTCATTGAAATTATGTATATAAACACACTGTTTATATACAGTAAAACCTAAATATTATTTTAAAGATATTGAGTGTCTCCGATATCACATGTTACATCCATTACGATAGACATGCCACCAGCAATAAATACGTACAATGCAACAAAAATAGTATACAGTAAATGTGTGTACAGTGACACTAAACGTACGTACATGTACTAAGTACTGTAAGTAGAAAATTAATTATGGTTACTCACCAACAATGACACGATGACTTGTCCGATAACAATGAGTTTTATTTTACTGAACAACAAAGGAGAGCGTTACAGTTCTTAAAAAGTAGCCACTTCAGGCGATTGTGTAGCACTGCTGTTGTTCTTCTTCTGGCAGTCTTCAATCCAAATCCCTAAAGCAGATTCCATCCAGACTACTGCCTTATTACATCCACTTACAACTCGTTTTGCACCCTGGTTAAAAGGACACTGCGGCCGTAGATCTTATATTCCTTTCCTACTTTTAAATAAAAGAATCGTAGCCTTCAACAAATCCAAAACGCTTACCTTTTCGGCAATTGTTAACATCTTCCGCTTATGCTTGGGCACGCCCCTGAAGCAGTAGCAGATCGTTTTGGAGCCATAATGAAGGGCTTGACTATGCACAAATAAAAAAAAAAAAAGCACAAAAGTTAACTCTTTACACAGCGAAACACGTTAGTGCTGAATGAGCGAGACGAGCCTTCCTGGTTAACACTACATTCAGCAAGCAGGAACTTAACTGCATGCTCTGATTGGTTAGCTTCTCAGTCATCCGCCAATAGCGTCCCTTGTATGAAATCAACTGGGCAAACCAACTGAGGAAGCATGTACAGGAAGTAAAAAGACGCATTGTCCGCAGAACCCGCGAAAAATCCGCTTTATATATTTAGTTATGCTTTCATATAAAATCCGCGATAGAGCGAAACCGCGAAAGTCAAAGCGCGATATAGCGAGGGATTACTGTATATACAATATAAATAATATCATCATACAATACCATTTTCTAAACATGCTTAATCCTGAAAGGGTTGTGGAGTGTAAATAGTAATTAAAATCACTACTAAGATATAGTCAGCTGACAACAGAGGGGAGAAAATAAAAACTGCATATATTTTGGGAGAAATAAACCTTTTGGTGATCAGTGGTGATTTGTAATTGGCAAAGTCACTGTTTTACTGATCTTGCTTGACTGGCTATACTGCATTTCCCTAGCGTTCTATATTTCAAAACACATGTTTAAGTCTGCAAATCTGTGGATTCTGTTTCTAAGGAAGTTCTGGTCCTGCGTCATTAACTGTGAAAATAGAAAAATCCCTAATCACTTCATTTCATGCCCAGGGACTATAATGTTTCAGAGTAGTATAGCAACAACTACTCCCACAGTTTAAAAAAAAAAAAAAAAGGAAGAAAGGGAAGATGGTGAGTAGTAATTCATAATGAAGGACAAACTTGTTTTTGAACAAATAATTAAGAAATATGATTGGGGTATGAACAGTCTTATGAGCAGGATTGTCAGGTCCTGCAAAAAAATCCAAAAAAATGCACAAAATAATGGAATTAAAAGCCCAGGCTAATAAATTGTTTTTGTTACAGTAGTTTGACAAAAAAAGCAATAGAAGAAAATAAAAAACTATACAACAAATTATACATTGTGGCTATAAATATATGTCCCACTCAGGGTTAATTTAATACTCACAGCTTTTCTTTATGTCACACTCACAGTTCATTTAATAATCACAGTTTTACTTTGTGGTACTCACATGATATTGAAATAAATGTTTGCAGTATATCACAATGATTGGCGAGAGAGTTACTTAAGGGCCTCAAGTTGTTTTATTTTATCTGGAAGCTTCTTTATGATTTCTCTAGGTAGCAGTTATCATGTAGTTTCTGAGTAGTGGGTTTTCATGTCTTATATTTCCCATTCAGAAAGTCATGTGCCATTGTTTAAAGGGGAATCTGACACCCAAAGTTTACAGCCTCATTGGATAGAAGTTTATCAAAGTCACATGCCATAGTGTCACTCAGAGTTTAAGTGTGCTCTATCAAATCATATACTCCAGTACAAATTGACTGCTTCTCACAGTAGTTTTCCGCAGCTTGATTTGTCCAGCTAAAATTTGTTAGTACTTTTATTTTACTCTGAAACAGCCAGCTGAAGAAATTTGAATTGGCATTTGGTATAGTAACTCTTAATCATAATATTTGCTGCCTTTTGTTATGTGAAAATTCCCTATACTGGGGAAAATACAAGGTTTACACATTTACTTATAGCTACCCATCTGTTGTCTGAGAGCTGCTGTATTTTCAGAGGTGTTTCACAAATATATTTTTGGTTAAATATATTGATATTCTTTTTGCCTTTGAAAGCCATAAATATGTCAGTGACTCCTAAAATTTTGTAGAAGGACTTTCGAGAGCTTTGTATGCACAAAATTAGAAGTAATAGAAGATGCACTTGAAATAGATAATTTTTGTATTGTGTGCTTTATGTCTGATTAAGGCAATGTTATTTTTACTGCATATGATGCTGTACCCATTCCTAGCTTGGTAAAAGTTTATTATAAATAATTTAATGAGGTAAAAAATTACCAATAGTCTCTAAATAACTAGTAGGAGGGTTTCTTATACCACCAAATTTGTTAATTTTCTGAGAGTACGAGCTGTATTATTGCCTCATTATGATTAGGGATGGGGCTATACCAGGCAGTTTTTACAGTTGACCACAGTGAAATTCTCAGTGCTTGTTCCACTGTTGTTGGCAACTGTTTCTAAAATGTGGTTTGCATTGAAAAAAAATTGTATATTCTCTAGAGAATGTTGCACGGTGATGGGCTGTGAGCAAAGGTCCCACTAGTGGATGTCAGGCTCTTGTGCCACCGTCATGGAGTATGGTGAGAAGCATGCACACCAGTAGCCAGCTGGAAGTAATTTTATAGGGCTCTGGCAGTGCTCTTCCTTGCACAAAGCAGTAGATACTGATCCTGCTGCTGGGGTGATGCCCTTCTATGGCTCTCATCATGGAATGGCTTGTCTCTTGGTTTCTCATCCATGCACTTGAGACTGTACTGTTGAGACACAGGAAACCTTTTTGTGACAGCATGTTTGGATGTGCCATCCTTGAGGAGCTGAATGACCTGTGCAACTTGAATCAGCTGCAAGTACCACCTCATGTACCAGTAGTGACAAGAACACTTGCAAAATGCAAAACCTTGAAAAGAATCAGTCAGGAAGGTTAAAGAGAGAGCAATTCTCCACCAGCTGCAAAACCATTTCCTTTTTTTTTTTTTTTTTTTGGTGTCTTGCTGTTGCCTCTCCAGTGCACAATTGCCTTTGCGTAGTAACTGCACAGATTGATATCCCTGAAGCTTAATTGACGTGGTGTTAGACTTTGATGATTAAGATCTTGTGTTAACCTCTATACTGACAAGTGAGCAAGCTAGCTCCTCTGTGCTCTCTCAACACACTGTCTTTTTTTCTGATTGGCCCATGCGAGCTAATCATTTACACAGGTGCAGTGCTGCTTGCCATCCCTTTCTGTTTTGTCCCTCTGCTGTAATCAACTAATCGACTCAAGAAATAATCAAATCATATTTTCTTTTGAATGATCATCTCTGCTCCTCCTCTAAAGTGCACTATTCTTCTTTTGTGTTCTGTACAATTTTAAATGGGATAATTATGGCTGTAACTGCACTACATTCTGCAGATAAAAATCACTCCAAATATCATCCAAAATTTCCTCTCTGTATGAGTGTTTCAAATTAGTTCAATTGGTTGAGTGTTCACTTTGCAAAACATAGGTGGTGCTCAATAGCTGCACCAGTTTCATGCATGAACACCTGAAAAGGGAACTGTCTGGAACTATAGCATGGGAACAAGAAGTTAGGTCTGTAAGTGATCCACTTAAGCTCATTTAGCCATCTGGGCAAAATCATGCTGGAATGGGGGCATCTGTGTTTCTTCATACAGGATGCAGTATATAACTACAGTTGATTAGGCAACTAAATACACTTGCCACTTTACACCACATAACATTTAATACATCACTATTCTGGGATGTTCCCTTCTGTCATGATGAGGGCTGCGGGACAGTCTACAACTTTATTCTAATTGACATTAGTGTGAGATCCAGGATTTCGCCCAGCTGTGTGGTCTGTGCAGTTCAGTGTGAATTGCATTAAAAGGTGTGTGTGTGTGTTTTTTTCTGTCAAAAAACCCTGTGATTGGTGTCCTATGTGGTGCTGTTTTTTTGTTTTTTTTTGATTTACTCAATAATTGTTATAACGTTACAAGTTGCCGGCATTAGTATAACTATCTGGCAAATAATGAATATGCAACTGTATACCAAAAGTTAGCAAGTGCATTTAAAAGACCACTCAATCTTATTTAGTAAGTCTGTATATTTAAATATTATTGTACTTGAGTGCACACATGAGAGAAAGGTTGGTAACTGTGTAACTTTGGCCAGTGTGATGGATAAATTTTAGATGTCCTACTTAAAGTAAGCACTTAACACCTTTATGTCTTGTTTTGTTGATAAAGTCTGGTGCCATCCATCAGATGATTCTGAAAACTACAATACAAATAGTTAAACATATTAACAAAAAACTAAATATTTTTGTAAAGTAACCAACATACATTTAAAATAACTGCAGTGTACTTTTAGTTTTTTTTATTAATACTGCAACCTAGTGTAAATCAATGTCATAGTAATTCAGTGATGGGGTGATTATTCAAATTAACTTGACTAATATATAATTTTGTGGAGAGGAACAGAATATCAGCAATGGTGCTTTGAGTTTATTTGTTTTTTTTTCTTTTCAAAAAATCCCTTTAACTTTAAATAATTTAATCATTTAACCCTTATCCATGATTGCCATTTTTATAATGTTTCTATGAATGTGGGGTCTTGCAGACCATTTTAAACTGGTTAAATCTGCCTAAAAAGCAATACAACATCTTCAGAAATTTTTATTACCTCTGAAATAAAGTAAATGTGGTTTACATGTTACCTTTGTAATAGTAATGCATGTTTAGTGTTCACCAAATCATATAAAATACAGTCATAGTAGCAGTAAGACATCAGTTACACGTCTGATTCGCATACAGAACAGTCACTCAGAATCTGCCTCAACTTCAACTTGTTTACAGGCCAGACACACAAGGGAATACTTTGAATGTTCCTGGCAAACCAGAAGTTTGCACTGGGAGCAAGCAGCCTTTATCTTTCTCTCCTTTGCCCTTGGGCGCATGTGACAGCATCGCTTCTTAGCTACATTTGCTGCATCTCCACGAGGCTGTTTCATCATCAATTTTTGTTTCCTCATCACTTGACACAGTGTCACTTCCATCATTATTGTATTCTTCATTTGAGTTGTCTGATGTATCGAAATCCAACAACTCCTTCATTATTTCAGCCAGGGCTTCATTTGCATTGAATTTATTTGTTCTTCGTTGACTCATTTCTCATAAACACATCAACTGGACTTGCTCCTCAACAAACTATACACCAGCAATGTGAAAATCTAAACCAAAGAAATTCCAAACTTAAATAGGAAATTCAAATATGAAATATAAAACGAAGCAAAAACGCTTGTACAAAAATGGTAACGTTTCCATGAATTGGGGGGGGTCTCGGAGACCCCCCAACTACTTTGTTCTACTGTAGCACTAATTTGTACTAAGCTATTGAGAAGCGGATTTCAGAACATTTTTCAAGACAGCACAAAATGAAAAATCAGAAAATTTCATGGCCGTCATATTACCTTGAAAGGGAAAGAATTTGAAAATCTGCGACCCCAGTCTTGGAGACCCCCCTCATTCATGGATTAGGGTTAATGTGCCAATAAGCACTGCTTCCTTTACAAATTTTACCACAACACCTGCCCTCTTGCTGTCTTTTTTTCTTATACTTTCACACAAATGTATTTTATAATATCAAGTTGTTTTCACCCTTACGTTGATTTTACAATGTATTGTGTGACATATGTTTTAATCAAAGAGTCTTCAACATGTATTGAAAATGCCCTAATTCAAAACCACAGCTATTCTGTGTAGTTTAGTAAATAGGTATTTGCCAAAAGAAAAGCTGCTGAAGCTTCATATAATTTTGTGAAGTTTATTGCTGTACATATTTGCAGAGATGGGGGACTCGAGTCACAATTTTAAGGACTTGAGACTTGCTTGATTGAAGTAAGAAAATGACTTGACTTGACTTTGACTTGAGAGTAAGTGACTTGAGACTTGAATTAAAGTGGAAGACTCGACAATGACTTGAACTTTTAAATATAATTCGTTTAATAAAATAAAATAATTTAATAAAATAATTATGACTCCGCAGCACCATAATTGGCGCCTGCGCCCTTAACGCTGCACAACTCTTAACATTACCAAGAAGAAGAAGAACGCTGCACAACTCAAACCGTGCCAAACATGGCAGACAATAGTCGAGCTCCTCATATAGTCACGTTTGGCTATAAGGACTTTGAACTAGACCGTACTAACAAAAAAAGATTTGCCAGATGCAGAGAATGCAACGCGAGAGTATCAAACACGACAACCACAACATCAAATTTCATCCGGCACTTCAAAAACCACAAGGAAAGGTAAGAAAGTTGAATTCTTTATAGTCCATTTAATAAAACGATTACTAATTAATTAAATTCATCTTTTCTGTTTGTCATAATTTGGCCTTGGTTGCATGTTTTTTTATCAGAAATGCGATGATCATCTCATAAATAAAACGCTATAACGTTACCAGTGGCATAGCCACATTTTAATGTTGAGTGCAACTTGAAATGAAAGGGCTTCTCGATATTACATGTAAACTACAATGTCTATATTAAATGTGCGCATTTTCAAGTGTTTGTATGGACTGACTGCATGTGGTTAGTTGAATGGCAGCTCGTGTAACGTTATACTGCATGAAAATCTAAGATGGTGCAATCACTTCTCCTTCAATAACTCGTTCAAAACTTTTTGGTCATATAGACAAGAATAATTTCATCGTTCGAATCGGTTACGTTAAGTGTCTATAATTTTTTTGTGTACACTCACAATAACAAAATGTGTGCTGTATAACAATGAAACCAGATCAAATAGAAAACAAATATATCAGATTATATATTATGTATGAAACGTGTATATTGCGCGTCCACCGCAGAGATGACGATTAAGCTTCATAACTTCATCACTGGGCTATATTAACATACATTATATTTATATTCTGCTGAAATGAAAAAGATCCGTTCATATTAATTAATGAAATTCATCACTAACGTTAGATTAAAAAGAGTGGATAAATCCCCTACTGTGCCTTATAATGGACAGCATAAGTGTTAAAGCATCATATATAAAACATTTCCTCGATTATTAAGAAATTGTTTTTTTGAGGAAAACATTTCAGGATTTCTCTCTATATAATGGATATGTATGGCACCCCGAAGTTTGAATTTCCAAAATGCAGTTTAAATGCAGCTTCAGAAGACTCTAAACGATTCCAGCCGAGGAGGAGGAGTCTTATCTAGCGAAACAATCGGTTATTTTCTAAACAAATGGACAATTTATATACGTTTTAACCTCAAATGCTGGTCTTGTGTTGTCTCTGCAGTCTGTGTGATTCGGTAAATACAGTCTTAGATTGCAGCAAAAGTGCAGACACAGTGTTTACACAGTTAACATGTATAGAAGCTCAAATGCCCTTTACAAAAAAGGTAAAAACAGCATTGCAGGATGTTTTTGACATTAAAGATATAAAAAAGATTGTTGTTTTTTTGACATCTATTAACTGTATTTACCCGAGTCACACAGACTGCACAGAGAGGAGACAAGACCAGCATTTGAGGCTAAAAAGTATATAAATTGTCAATTTGTTTGGAAAATAACCAATCATTTCGGGCTTTCTGAAGCTGCATTTAAACTGCATTTTGGAAGTTCAAACTTCGGGGCGCCATACATATCCATTATATATAGACAGAAATCCTGAAATGTTTTCCTCAAAACAAAAAAAAACAATTTCTTTATGACTGAGGAAAGAAAGACATGAACATCTTGGATGACAAGGGGGTGAGTACATTATCTGTACATTGTTATTGTCAAAGTAAACTAATCCTTTCAGATTGAATTGCATTATACATTTTAGACTGGATTTCTTAGTTTTAAACATTTTGTGTAAGCAACACAATTTTATTTTCAGATATTAATGTAGCACAGATATGCATATAATTTAAATATAGCAATGCAAATAAGATACATAATATATGTATATAAGTTTATCTTTTCTGTAAAAAATTTTCTGTGCAAAAATAAACGTATCGAAAATTTAACCTCTGTTTGTTTTAGTACTGCAACTTGACTTGACTTGGCTTGAAACTTATCAGGACTCGACTTGACTTGCTTAGGGTGAACCCTTGACATGACTTGACTTGCTTGATTTGTCTTAACTGTGACTTGAGACTTGACTCGAGACTTGATGGTTAACACTTGAAACTTGCTTGGACTTGATCATATGCGACTTGTCCCCATCTCTGCATATTTGTGATATTTGTAGAAGGCATTTTTTGCATGGTTTGTATTTGTCCCAAAGGGAAATTGGTTGTCTTGTATGATGATGACAAATACATACATTACCAGTTTTTTGGACATTACTTACAAAGAAAGTCTGCAATGCATCATATCAAAAGTAACTGAAAATCTATATACCCATACTGCAGGTATAAATTCTGATATGTTTACGGAAAAGAGGTAAGTTTAAAGAAATTCATATCTCTTTAAGAGATGCATTCTTTTTGCAGTATAACACAAGTTAAGTGTAATGAGTATGGCAGTGGGGATAGTTTTGATGAAAGTCAATTTTCTGTTTACCATACCCTTAAAGTTTTCTTAGTAACCACTATTTTCAGTGAACTGCTAGCTCCTTTTTTTGGCATAGCATTTAATGACACACATGGTCCCTTTATGCATTACATGGAAATTGGTCATTAAATTAAGTGTCAAAAATGAGTTTGGGTGATTATGTACATTTTGATTCTCTAAAAAAGAAAAAAAAATGGTGTACTTATTTTTTTTATTTATTTATTTTTTTTTGCTTCTTTGGATGTTTATGTTGGGTAGTTTTTTATAGTTATCTTGTGCCTTTTTCACTGATGTAGAATTATTTTATCTTTAATATAGCTTAAATGTATTTTCTGTTTCATATTATAGCCTTCATCTATTTCATCAGCATCTCCTGTACAGCAAGTGAGTTCATCAACCCCTTCATTCACAACACAGTGTTCAAATCAGCATTTGGAACATCCAAGAAAGCCAGGCCAAAATTTCATGTGCTTATGGCAGTCATGTAAAAGGTACAGTCTAAGTTTTTTTATTGTATAATTTTTATCTTGCATAATTTGTGGAATTCCACTGCTTTCAAAACATTTTTTTCATATCCTTACCATGCAGTATAACAGATCAACTACATGGAGTAATTTATTCTATTTCAGTTTATTTCTGAGTAATCTTTATGAAAAAGAGGGATCGTAGACTGTTTATCTTTTGCTTAATCTATCAAATTGCAATTCCTAGCTCTTAATTGCCATAGAATTTTTATATATTATATGCTCTGTTTTCCTAAGTCCTTGGCACACATTGTATTTCATGTTTACCCCCAAGTTACTTTAACTTTTTTTAAAACATCTCATTCTGACAAAGTTCTATATTACATGGCTGCATTAGCTTTTATCCTAAAATCTACAATACAACATTAGCAGAGTCTTCAGTTCTTCTAATTGTGAGATGTCCACTTTCTACAGATATAGAATGTATTGATGAATAGTACAAAATAGGGCAAATGGCACTGAAAGGCTGAAGATGCCTAAGCTAGTGTTCTTCATATTAAATACCCATCTAAATAACCAAAGCACAAGGAAAAGTGGAATCAGAATAGGGTGGTGGTGATGAAAATGAAAAAAATATAAAGAATCAAATTATCCCCAAGTAACATACAGAAATTTTTGCTACTTTACAATAAACTGCTGCTTGTGTTGTGAATGGGTAAGGAGGGGAACGCATGCTAAAGAGTAGCGGTCAGATCATCTGCTTGCTTGCTTGCTGCTGGGGAGCTGTGTGTTCTGCTTGTCATTGTTTTAAGAGCTGGGAGCACATGATGTCTGTCTGCTAAATGCATTCCAAAACTGCTTGGTTAGATGTCCATGAACTTGTTTTAAATGTTGTCTCACTGCCTTGTCTCGTGTGACTTTAAAGTGTCTGTCACGGGATGTCAAATCGTCTTCCAAGAAGATCACGTCTCGTCTCCCTCCCAAGATTTTTTTTTATAATAGAGAGACATTTAGCAAACCCATTTTGGTAATGTACAAATTGACACCAAAATATGGAAACAAATAACAATTTACTTAATTACGTTAGGAGTCTAATTGAAAGAAAAAGTTGGTAAGGATTAAAACTTGCATCCACAGGGCACCCCAGAACTGAAATTGGAAACCGCTGAGTTATGATGACCTTAGTCATTGTCATTAATATCTGTGTTGTTAATTGGCAGCTAGTTAAGGAAACGAGGGAATTCGTAACCGTGAATGTCTTTATTTAAGGCTAAGAAGCCCTTTAAAGGTTGAGAATTTTAAAAAGCAATTTAACTGAAATTAAGCAGAAAAATGTTGCTTAAGAAACAGTTGCTTCAGCATCAGTAATGGACTTCAAGATAATAGATTGTGATAGAAAAAAAACCCACAACTACCGTGTCCAGGCCGGACCAAACTTGAGGACTCCTGTTGTACTATATGGAGCAGCATGAGCATATACTATCTTTAACATTTCAGTGTACTACTCATTAAAAGAGCTATGGTAGTGCATAATTGTGTTAGGATTGTGCACAAGCACTTATATGTAAAAAAAAATTGTGAAGGAGGGATACATACTATTTTCTTTTGTTTACTAACAAAGTTGTTACTATTTCTTATCTATTAATCATGTTGGTTCATTGTCTTTTCCACATTTACAAACACAGCAAAAAGTCATACATAGTGCTCCATGGTGGTTTGACCTATTAAGTTCATTTCCAAGTGCAGATGTCAGACAGCCTCTGCTGTTATGCATAAATACCTATATAACATACTGCTGGTTCTAAGAAATTTAAGTAACTTTGCCTTGATATTATGATGTCATGTGTGAATCATATGTTGATAACCAGCGATGAAGGTTTCCAACCTGGTTTCGTAACATAATATTTTATGTAACATGAGCCAACCAAAATTAGCTATATGTCGGCTACATACATTTTTAAAAGCCATTATCCAATTGACCATTTGTCACTCTATTCAGACTGTGTGGTGCTGTGTTGGCTGGCACAGGAACAACTTTTGTTTACTTCTTGCCTTATGCCCAGCTTCTGCTTGGATAATAATAATGTTTTACTTCAGTAAAATTAGTATTGCTTTAGACTACACGTTTCTTTAAAAATTGGACTATGTAACACAAGCCACATTTAACACATTACATATCAAACAGTACTCCTGAGGTTGTGCTGCTGATCTTAGAACTGTATGTTTAACTCACCAACATAAATTTAGCAATTTCTGAAATATTGAGACAGCTGCTTCATACTCTTTAAGTACAATGATGTATAATATTGATATTTCCTACCTCTTTTGCCAGTGACAGAGTAGGTAAAGAAAACTTTGTCTTGTGCAGAGAAGTGGGTCTTTTTTTTAATAATTATTTTTTTTTAGATTAGGCTTTCCAGTGCCCTTTTCCACCTGGTGTATAGAGTCTACTCTTTAACTAGGGCATTCCTACTGTACTATATGGGGTAGTTTTTGGCACAGCTTTATGTTCAAATTTTAGGTGTTCTGCATGTCATCATAAACATAAAAATATCTTTATTTTACATTATGCCACTTAATGTATGTATAACATTGTATGTGGTAATATTTGTACATTTAGACCTCAAATAACATTTCTTTATGGTTGATAGTCAGTGGTGTGTTATTTTATGACTTATTTAAGTGATCATTTCAGGATCACATTAGTGATGGGGGCAATCAAAATCTCTAGTCTTATTATATTATAATGTACTAAGTTGCATTATTCTTAACTTTTATTCAAAACAATGAAGTTCATCCTTGATGAACTTTTCAAAGACCTGTTTCAAGATCAGAAATAAGAGAAACTGATGAAACTGGCAGTAATTCTAAGCAGCAAAATTATAAGAATTTAATTAGACATAGCAGTTTCCCTGTTTTTATAATGGTATTATGAACAGTCCTACTAATCTTGATTTATGTTCTAAAACCAATTGAGCAGAACTAATAGTGAGAAGATCGTTACTAAACCAGAATGCTTTACATCCCGTTGTAGCTTTTTGGTTTTTTTTTGTCTGGGGTATCTTGTGATCTCTTCTGTAGAAGTGATTCTCATATGCAGTCCTAGTTTTGATTCCATGAATCTTCTGATTTTGATTTTAGGTGAGACAGACTGTGTTAAATTAAGTATATTCAATTTTAATAAGAATTTAGCAAGTGTATTGTATGTAGACTAAAGGTCAAAAAGGTTTATAGTCTTTGTATTTACAATTATATAATCTGTTAATACATTATAGGGAGAACAGCTGTCATGTTTTATTGTTTTCCACATGTCAGTGTTAAACATCAACAGTTTTTTCCAAATGAGTATTCTTTAATTAACCTAGATATCTTAAATTAATGTTCTTTGCAGATTGACATAACTGATGAGGCAATGTGCTTTACTTGTATTTTGTTTTCAAAAAGGAAATTAAGTTCCTTTAAGAAAGGTTAGAGACACTATAAAATGTTTAGTATTGTTGCTAATTGTACGCCCTGTCCAGGTGGGGTTCCTTCCTATTTCCCAGTGATTGTTAGGATAAGCTTCATCTGCCAAATGATTCTGCCTTGAAGAAGTGGGTTAGGAAAATGAATGAATGCATAGATTTATTCTGAAAAAATCTTTTTATGTATATAATAATGACACAAATAGTTTACCTGTTAGAACTGCAGTACTATTTAATATTGGATCATTGAAACTTCTGGTTTAAAATCATCTTTACAGTAGTGATGTTTACATGTCACACAACAGTAATACCTCTAGTTGTGTTGCAAAGTTGTTTTTTTTTTCCTTTTCTTTCTCCAAATGTTTACAAATCATCTTTTTTCTGTTTTTTAGGTGGTTTGAGACACCTTCTCAAGTATTTTACCATGCTGCCACACAGCATGGAGGAAAGGAATCGTACCCAGGACAGTGTTTTTGGGAAGGCTGCGAACCTTTTCCTCGGCAGAGGCTCTCCTTTATTACACATTTGCAGGCAAGATATCTTTATGCTGAGTGCAGTGTATTTGTTAAGGAGTATATAAGTTTTAAACATTGCTTACAATATTCCCTAAATGATTCAAGTGGCACTCTTAATTTTAAGTCAAGAAATTAGCAATGTTGTTTTCAAATGTTTTTTGTGTTTTTTTTTTTTTGTTTATTAACTCAGTATTGTCCATAAAAATCCCAGGTAATGATTTTTTTGCCTCATAAGCATATTGTACACATCCAATACATTTTTTGTCAGGTAATGCTTCCCAGTATCTCATTGAAAGAGGTACAGTATCTGGTGTGAAAAAGGCGCTATATAGCGCCCTTGTACCCTCAGGGATGACTCCAAACAACGGGTAAAAGTCCAATACTTTTTATTGTAACTCACAGTGCACCAAGCACCTTCCACACTACTCATCCAATAAACTCACTATACTAAACACTCCTCCTCGCCCAGACACTTGCTCCTCTACCTCCCAGCTCAGCTCAGTGTCTGGACTGAGGCACCGTCCTTTTATAGCCCCTGACCCGGAGGTGTTCCTGTCCCAGCAGTCCACAGTTCCTTATTCCTTCCGGGTCAGGGCAATCAGTCTTTTACTTCACCCCGGGAGCACGCCATTCCTTCCCGTCACGTGACTGTGACGTACTCCCGGGTCATAGGGCACAACAGATCCCACAAGTCCCCCCACAGCGACTCCTGGTGGTCCCCAAGGTATCCAGCAGGGCTGTGTATAAATACTACAGAGTCCATAAGGCCCTGCTGGACCTCGGGGCACGATCCTGGTGTCGGAAGAGCTCCTCCTGTCGGCCTGGGGGTGCGGACCGGCCTGGGAAGCCGGCAGTCTTCCACACTGGAAATGATTTGGAAAAATTCAGTCTTTTCACTGGAGATATCTGGAGCTTTCTTTTTCAGAGATCCGTGTTATAATGTATATTGAGTATATATTGACTAATGAATGAGGGGAAGAGGCGGATGTTTATATATAGAGTTTAGATATATATAATATAATATAAATGCTTGTAATTTGCAGGTTCTGAACCCCTGCCAAGCAAAAAAAATGTATGTTGTGTGTGCAGAGAACATATTATGGTTGCTAGTGTGCAAGGGTATATACATTTCACAAAACAGGTGTAGAAGTTCACAGTATCACCAGCACTGGTAGAATACCTCTCAGAATGATGCTTATTTAATGATGGTTAAACTAAATTAACAGAGCCTTTGCAAAAATCTAAAATATTCTGAATAGTTTGAGAGGGAGGTTTTTCCCCACAAGAGTATTATAGACTAAGTGAGCAAGAGAAAAGGCCATGCTGAGTGCATTTTTTGAGCAAGAGGACTGACAAGTGGCCAGCTGTTGCAAAGTACAGATGCCGTTGTGAAAGTTTTCTTTCAAGTTAGGAAAAGTGTATAGTATGTTTTTATTCCTGTCATTCCATTTTCAGTGTTGGCTTCTTCTATAGCTGCTAACCAATAAGTATATGAAGTTTCCTTTGACATTTCAAACATCCCGCGCCAAATGCTGTACTGTTAAGTTACTAAATGTAAACTAGATAGAAGTGATAAAGATACCTGGCATTTGTGAATTATTTTTTACTAATTTTTCCAAAGTAAGTGTGCCCTGTTTGAAACTTCCCCATTCATATACACACTTACTCATTTAGAGCCATTTAACAAAACCACTTAATCCATTTAAGAGTTTATCCTGCCTTTCCTGGTAGTATGTGTGCAAGCCAATGCTAAAATGCAGTTTCAAAGACTTTGTTGTAAAGAATACAGGGTTTTGTAGTTGTACATAGCATCTCCTCTCATCACTCAATCAATAAGCTATATGTTATTCATAAGCATAGCAATTGGATGGCAATTAAAATTGCTGTTGATTATACATCTAAACAGAAGTTTCATATATTAATTTTTGTTTCTGTAGTTTGCTGAATCTTTTCCTACTTGCCTGTAACACTGAAAAAGCACAGATGTGAGCAGTTCTCTCAATGGCAAGTAGTACACTGACGAATAACCACGAAATAATGCATTTTAAAAAAATTGAACAGTAGCAATAAATTTCTTTAATGATAATGAAGGTGAAAAGATCATGTTCTCAAAAGAACTATGCCTAAGCCTGGGCCTTTATTGTAACAAACTTTCACAGGAATCAGTTTGCATTCTGATGGCTGTTTTTTGAGCCTTTAAACAAAACACATAATAAATAAGGGCCATTGACTTTGGTAGGTTTTGGAACAAGAAGCAGTAAGGAGTATAAAATTTCCACAGAAATGCATGGCATTCTCTTCATTTCTACTGTACATATATATGTATGTATATATGCTCAAATTTAATATATGTATAAAAAACATACGCAGAAGGTCTATATACAGTATACATAAAGTATGATTTTTCCAGGTGTTCCCATTTCTCTTTTGTGTGCCATATTTCAATTTTAAATAATCAAAGTTTTATTATTATTATAGGATAAGCACTGCTCTAAAGAAGCTCTTCTTGCTGGATTAAAACAAGAAGAGCAGGCTCAATGTGCAAATCAGAAAACTTCCAAGTAAGAATTTAATATGTATATATGTTGTTTTCAGAAGAACTGTTTAATAGAGTTTAATTATTTTGTTTTACCTTCTGTATATAATTGTAATGGATTAAATTAGAATTGCAAGATTTACATAAAATGTAATACAGCAAAAACTGTTTGGTTTTTTTTTTGTTTTTTTTAACGACAAATAGTAACTGTCGTTGCTGTCTTCTTTATAGTTGCGCTCCTTTACCACTATAGAAAATTGGGTAAGGATTTTTTTTATGACTGGCTGTGATATCAGCAATCCAGAATGTATTCACTCACTATCTCATAACAGCTTCTGTTAAAATACAGATGTTTATCAAAGAATGTTGTATCTTCTTTGGATCATGTTGACAGCTTATTTATCGAATCTACAAGATAGTTTCCAAGAACAACAAACAATGCATGATGTAATAGCTAAGACATTGGACTAGAACCCCTCAGTTTATTGCTTTACATTCCACCACTTACTTATAGTGATTTTATTAAGTGACAGACTAAACTCACCATTGCACCTTCAGTAAAAATAATTAAACGATTTACTATGTAATTATTTTAAGCAGCTTTGGATATAAATACATGTAAACACATTGTTAGTCAGTGTTGGTAGTGCTCATGTCCACATGTGATTTACCTGAGTACCAGCTGAATCCAAGCCATTCGGGGTTGGTTGCGATGGGGTGGAACTTTTAATCCTTTTCATTTTTAAAATCTCTATTCTGCACATTCAAATTTTTAGTTTTTAATGTAATATTAGTTTGAATAAATGCAGTTGATTTTATGAAGACTAAGTCCAGTTTAACTGTTGGGATGTGTTTTTAATTTGTAATTATTATGAAACAGTAATCACATTCCTTATAGCAGCATATTTTTATAGTATATGTTTTTGTTGTTTATTCAGACAGCAACCACCTGCTGGTAGCACTTCCTCTCCCAGAGCACAAAAGGCCATTGTAAATCATCCCAGTGCTGCTCTTATGGCACTTCGAAGAGGGTCTCGAAACCTTATGTTTCGAGATTTTACGGTGAGTTTCTTTCAAGTAATTTGTTTTTTCTGTTGTTTTTTCTATACTGCGCGCATGCACACACACACACACATATATATATATATATATATATATATATATATATATATATATATAAAATGTGTGTGTGTGTGTGTGTGTGTGTGTGTGAGTGATTGATTGAATAAACCAAAACACTATTTCCCCTTTAGTTAAAAAGCTGAATTTTGGAAAAATGGTACATTGAGGTTAGTAGTGTATTTGGACTTCAGTATATCTATATTTAGGGTTAAATCTCCTCACCACACAACAGGAGAACTAAATGATTTAACTGACTGGATAGTACTTCTGATACATCTGATTAACCCTTTGCAGTATGAATGAGGTCCATTGTCTTAGGAAATTTTCCAGGCGAAGACAGGCAACACAGCTAGTGTATATGTGTGTGTGTATATATGTATGTGTGTGTGTGTGTGTGCGTGTGTGTATATATATATATGTGTGCGTGTGTGTGTGTGTATATATATATATATATATATGTGTGCGTGTGTGTGTGTATATATATATATATATATATATGTGTGTGTGTGTGTGTGTATATATATATATATATATATATATGATTATATATAAATATATTTTTTATTTTTTCCCATTTAGGATGAGAAAGAGGGACCAATAACCAAACACATCCGGCTGACTGCTGCCTTAACGTTAAAAAATATTGCAAAATATTCAGATTGTGGTAGAAAGTAAGTATGCTATGTCATTTACTGAAGCTTCAAGCATGTTCATTTTACACTTTGCTCCACATGTTCAAACAAGTTGAGCTTTTTGCCTTTACCACACAACGTTTTGCCTCAATACCAGTGTATTTTCAAAAGTATGTACTTCAGTATCTGTTGGTATACAGTACATCTTCTTTCGGTCTTTTTCAGATTTGCAGTTTTAAACACCTTGCTTAGCTATTTCTCATTTCCAGTATCCGTAAAATGTCTACAATTGTACAGTGTATGTTTTGCTTGTAATGCCAAAGAACGAGTGAAAACACCCAGAAATTATTTAATGTGCATCTTTCCATTTGTTACCTTTGCAGAATCTGTACTTCCATTTCTATGCATCATGCCGCCTTCAGAAATGTTGTTCATATCTGTTAAACATTTTGCCTTTGTATCTAGCAGCTGTCTCCCATTTTTTTTCTGGGCCTTTTTTATACCTGTTTTTTCAACATAGCCTGGTATGCATATCAAAACTTTCCTTCAAGAAAAGCTTGCCCCTTCTGCTCATTATATTACAGTAGCATTCTATGAAAGATTAATTTATTTATCATATTTTCTTTTCATCTGTTCTGCATCAGCTTTATAGCATATGTGTTACCTGTGCACATATCTGTGAATAAATATATATATTTGGTAATTGCAGTTCAGTCCATGCCAAGTTAAATAGTCACTCGAAAGAACTGGCCCAGTACGAGTAAGTGTGTGATTCCATATACCCAGCAATGCTGCACACAGATGCGTATTGCCTTATGCCACTGGGAAATTGATTGATGAAATAAAATTGTATGTGCAAAAAATCGGCAATAGACAATATTTATTTTATTTCCAGACAGTATTACCATCTTTAGCATACATGTTCTTTATTTAGTCCCACATCGCAAAGGTTTACAAGTTGGGTTAAATGGGTTTCATGTGAGTGTTCCATGTCATGGACTGAAATCCCAGCAAAGGTTGGTTTCTGTCTTGTTTGTTCTGCTCCTAAGATTAGTTTAGTCTCCAGGTGACCCTCTATTTGATAAAAATGCATTCAGGGAAAAATTCTATATGTTGCAGATTTTTCCTTCAACATCACTCTTTTCAGTTGTGTTCCTGCCTTCTGTAATGTGTTTGCATCTGCACTATGGTGGGAATGTTAGGTGCTAAAAGTCACTGTTCTTTTTTTTTTTTTTTTTCTCCATACAGGTTAGTAAAAAGGCATGAAAACCATCTGTCTATACTAGCTCTAAGCAACATGGAAGCTTCCAGCACGCTTGCCAAATGCCTTTATGAACTCACGCGTTCACTTGACCTGTGAAATAAGACTGGGGAACAGACTTTGAAATGCTGCAGCAAGGAAGTTCATTTTTTGTAGAGATGAATTGTCTTTTAAAGAAATGGTGAAAATGAACAACTATGGGGGAAAAAGCATTTTTCAATTGAAAACAGTCTTAATGGGAGATGGTGACATATTCACAGTTCGGCATATCCTATTTGCTCCCATGCTGCAGAAATTTTAGCTTTTTATTCTGATCTGCGAATGAATCCCTTTGTTCTTTACAAAAACTGCCATGGGATCTTCAACCAGCTGTCTGCAGGATGCCACTCAAAGCAGCTTTATCCTAAAGGAAACTGGTGTGGTCAGAATTCAGTACCATCCACATTGGAACAGATAAATTTAATATAAATAAACTTTACAATCAGACAATATAAGCATTACTTATTTTTATTCTGTACCCAAAACGAGCACATTTTTATATTCATGGACTATTTGATTAAGCTGGTTTGAATACAAGTTTCAGCACACCAGAAGTATGCCTCTTTTACCAGAGGTTACAGCTAACGACTAGCTATGGATTGTGTGTGTTTGTTTAGAAATTGGTAGCTTGGTTTTCTTACTTGAGCCAATATATTTTCACTTATTTATTATCAAATTACCAATATGATAAAAATGTAAATACTTGTGAATAGAAAAAAGACAAATAAATCTTCATGCCACTGCAGCCACTGGAAACGTACTCTGTGGTGTCATAGGAGCATTATTGGGTAGGTTTCAAGGTTTTTATTTTTATTTTTTTTTTTTTGTTTTGTTTTATCCCAATCAACTGTATCAAATGTGATTATATACTCAGCAGTGGAAGAATGTTCTTAAAAATCTTTGTAAATACTGAAAAGGTACTGATGCTGTAAAGTTGGAAAAAATGTTTTTTGTGGAACTGTGATTTTTTTTTTCTCCTTTTTTGTATTATACACCTTGTAGAACTCATTTTGCTGGCTGAAAGAGTATGAATAATATATCTCATGTCATTTTTGTAGAAGAAAAACTATTGAAGGTATTTTTGATTTTTTTTCCCTAACATGTATCCACTGTAAACGTTTTGTCACAGTGCAAGCTTGGTGCTTGTACAAAATTTTTTTGTATTTGTAAATTGGTTTAAATACATGGAGTTTTATACAGGTTTTCTCCTGTGTTATATTTGCTTTATGTGGAGGTATGAAATTTTCTTCACAACTTTTCCTATCTTAATATAGTGTGGAGTTTTATTGTACTATTTTTTTCATTCTTACTACCATACCACATTCCTGCTCACATCCCTAAATTGTGTCCTCTTTACAGCGTGTTGTGTAACCATTTATAACTGCCTATTGCCTGTTGTATTAGCATCCAAAACAGGGGAAATCATCCCATCACCATTTCTGCTGTGTCCGTAAGAAGTGCAGTAAACAAAAAAAAAAAAAAAAAACAAAAAAAAACCAACTATAGACATAACAGTTTATGTTATAGAATGGCTTTATTTACTTTGGTGACTGTTTATAGTTTTTAAATAAAAAACTGAACATTTCTTGTCTTTCCTTTTTCATTCTGTATGGAATGTATTGGCAAAATTTGCTTTTTATTTTGGTAAAGAGCAGTCAAGTTTTTCAAATCATTCATTTTCAAAGTAAAGCATATTGCTAAAAACACACAGAGTTAAATTTTCAGTTGCTTTTGCAAGCGTTAGACTCGCATTTGGCCATTTTCAGAATTTCATGTACAAATCTTTTAGATTCTGTTTTCTTCTTTGAAAAATAACCTTCTTGTGATTAAATTATTTAATGTGCCTTCCTTAACAAAAATGTTTGTGATATTTTAATAAACTTTTTTTAAATAATACTAAACTCTTGAAAAATCTCTAGACAATTATATATGTACTGTTTTAATTTTACTGTTTCTTACTTCTGATGTTCAAAAAAATTACTGCACCTGTTTTTTTCCATATAACTTACACTGATCCTAATATATTTATGGCCATAACATTGTGTTACATTGTCTGTCCAGGTAGTATGGTTTAATGGATGTGTATCTTCTCCGAGTAGGACTTCCGGCTTGTGTCTAACGCAAATATGACAGTATCCAGCCCACCTTCACCCTGTACATATTTTAATGTACATGTTTAACATCATTTTAGTCAAATTACCAACAAATTTTAAAAAATCCAAAAGCAATTTAGAATTTATTATTGATTTTGCTTTTCCTTCTCACTGGCCACAATTTTGCTAAGTGCGAGACATTATACAGTAGTGTAAATGTACAAGTATGTTTTTTATTACTTAAATTATAATATGCTGTCTACAGTTTTTCGCAAGTAGGTTCATTGTGTTTCACTCTCAACTTTGAGAATTAGATTTCATCATCAAACATAATCAAGGTGAGCAAAGTTCACTGTATAAATGAAAAAAAGAGTCCCATTTATTATGTACTTTTTAGGGCCAAGGTCTGGTGCCAGTTCATTAACCTTTTAAATACCATTGAGTGTTTCTTTGTAAGGAAAAGGGAAAAAAATATACATGTTCACTTATTTTTAACACCCAAAACAATTGACGCTCACACTTATATTTCTGGACATGACTGTTTTCAGTTAAGGTTCTTTTATAATGCACTAAAAGAAAAAACCTTTTCGTCTTAAAAATTCTGCTGAATGCTAGGAAAATTTTAAAATTAGTTTTGTTTTTTAACCTTGCACTCTTCGTAACGTGTTTACATTCTTCTCTTTAAGAAATCTCTTCAATAATATTACCTTTAAAGTATGGTAAAAACCTTTGTGGGGACATGAAGTGTAGAGAGAGGAAAAAATGACATTGCCATGAAACCTGTGCTGACTTCTTATTGCCTCAGTGTAACAATTCATCCCATAGACCCACAGTAGGTATAAACATTCTATTCCCATGTTGCTCTCCTCTGATTTAAATATATCATTGACAAATTATAGGGATCTTGTAGGCAAAGTTAATTACGCACAAAAAAATGTCATGTTCACACGCACTAATTGTGCTACTATCATGATAGCAATTTGTGACCTCTGCATTTTTTTCCTCTTCCCCCGTCATGACATCTTAGGCCTAAATTCAAGGCTTCAATCCAAGAAATACATCCTAGCGAAATATGTTATGACACGCTTAGAAGAAGTACACTTCCATATTAAGTGTCTCTTATTTCAACTCGTACAGTTAACTTTTGAGTAAACTGCATTATATGCTGTTTTGGTCTAAAAAAATAAAAATTGCTGAACTGAGATACTGAGTTTTATTTAGTGACATCCATCAATAGTCAGTAGATAAATTTACTACACTGCACTCCACATGTCATTCATGATTCTTTTTTCTTTTAACTTTCACATTCATTAAGTCATCTTATTTGCATTACTTTTGTTTCCCTCGTATTCCCTCCTTCATTTAAATAAAACAGTTGTGCAGCTTGTATATTGTTCATACTTGACAATGTTTGTTAATGTCTTGTTGCATCTTCCAGCTTGCACTGTTCTTTGGAGGCATTTTTGTCTGCCATTACACTTACTGCAAAAATTAGCCTTTTTCAATAAAATGAAAATATATAAATGAATATATTAAAAAAACAAACTTGATTATTAAGTCTTGTCTAGAGCTAAGTGAAAGTTTTTTCTTTTATTTTGTAAACTGTCCAATGGTTTCATTTCATATTTTGTAGATTAAAAAATAACACTTTTTTCTTTACAGTTTGTTTAAAGAGTACCTCACATTAATTATACAGCCTACTGTTTTTCTTCAAATTTACCATTTGTATTTTTCTGAAGAAAAACAAATGTCCAAGCTCAGCGTGATATGGTAAAACATTTTATCAGGTAAGGTCACTCTTCTTGGTAGCAAATACATCACAAAAAAGGCTAGAATAGGATCCAAAAGTTGATCATGGAGAACACAGGGGTTTAGCCCATAGAGAGTTTTACTGCATTGCATATCAGAATATTCATTACTTAAATTACTACATTTTTCAAATTATATTTGTAGTTCCTTAATGGTTTAATTGTAAGATAATTATAATGCAGTCTTTAATTTATTGCATGCTCATCATTATTTAGTTTTCTTGGGAATAATATATTTTTAAAAATTATTGAATACAGTAAATTTAAAGAAATCTGTCATTTATAAATTTATTAAACAGGACTGTGCATCTTTAAGAAACTTTAAACAGAAAATAAGTGTTGAATTCTTTATTTTGTGATTCTATTTTTTTTTTTAACATTTTGTAATTGTGAATAGTGCTATCAAGCCTATCATAACAGAAATGGCTAGACTGTTAAAATCAGATTAATATGTGCCTTAGTTTGTAAACCAGTCTCTACTTAGTACCTAGTTAATAATGCATAAAACAGATCTGCATTGGCTTAGATGGATGGGTTTTTTTTTTTTTTGCCCAGAGAAAACCCAGCCAGAATTCCTTACAATATCATCAACACATTAGCCCCAGTAGGCAAAATAGATACTAATAAAAATGTCCCCCCTTTCTCCTCCCTTTAGGTCAGTTGGTTTGCTCATTTGTGTGGCCTTTGAAGGAGCAACTAGCCTGGAAACTGGAGGATCAGTCTTGGGTCAGGAAAAAGCCATGGATTATGCCAAGGGTCATCCTGTTCTAAGTTGCAATAGTTTGCATAATGTTAAAGAAACATTTGCAGGCAGGTCTTGTTCCCTATTTTGTAATGCTATATAATCGAGTATCATCACCTTACTCTTAGCTAGCCTATTTAGAAAAGGAAATAGACCTACTCTGTAACACTTGCGTAAACTTTAAAAAAGAAACATACTGAATATTTATTTAAAAATTACCTTTGTGAACAATGTCTAAACCGATGAAGGGTTAGAGAATGAGTGCCCTTTTATTTCAACATCCAGTTACTGAATGTGCTGTAGGTCCTGGGTTGCCCAAACCTGAACATGGTATGCATGTTCTTCAAGTTTTTAAATCCAGATAATTGCAATTAGGTAGCAGAAAATTGCATGCTATGTGAGAATGTTATTGAATAATGCTATTCTTTGTAGTTACAGTGGGATGCAAAAGTTTGGGTAATCTTGTTAATAGTCATTATTTTCCTGTATAAATCGTTGGTTGTTACGATAAAAATGTCAGTTAAATATATCATATAGGAGACACACACAGTGATATTTTAGAAGTGAAATGAAGTTTATTGGATTTACAGAAAGTGTGCAATAATTGTTCAAACAAAATCAGGCAGGTGCATAAATTTGGGCACCGTTGTCATTTTATTGATTCCAAAACTTTTAGAACTAATTATTGGAACTCAAATTGGCTTGGTAAGCTCAGTGACCCCTGACCTACATACACAGGTGAATCCAATAATGAGAAAGAGTATTTAAGGGGGTCAATTGTAAGTTTCCCTCCTCCTTTAATTTTCTCTGAAGAGTAGCAACATGGGGGTCACAAAGCAACTCTCAAATGACCTGAAGACAAAGATTGTTCACCATCATGGTTTAGGGAAGGATACAGAAAGCTGTCCCAGAGATTTAAGCTGTCTGTTTCCACAGTTAGGAACATATTGAGGAAATGGAAGACCACAGGCTCAGTTCAAGTTAAGGCTCGAAGTGGCAGACCAAGAAAGATTTGGATAGACAGAAGCGGCGAATGGTGAGAACAGTCAGAGTCAACCCACAGACCAGCACCAAAGACCTACAACATCATCTTGCAGCAGATGGAGTCACTGTGCATCGTTCAACCATTCGGCGCACTTTACACAAGGAGATGCTGTATGCGAGAGTGATGCAGAGGAAGCCTTTTCTCCGCCCACAGCACAAACAGAGCAGCTTGAGGTATGCTCAAGCACATTTGGACAAGCCAGCTTCATTTTGGAATAAGGTGCTGTGGACTGATGAAACTAAAATTGAGTTATTTGGGCATAACAAAGGCGTTATGCATGGAGGAAAAAGAACACAGCATTCCAAGAAAAACACCTGCTACCTACAGTAAAATATGGTGGTGGTTCCATCATGCTGTGGGGCTGTGTGGCCAGTGCAGGGACTGGGAATCTTGTCAAAGTTGAGGGATGCATGGATTCCACTCAGTATCGGCAGTATTCTGTCCAGGAATCAATGACAAAGCTGAAGCTGCGCCGGGGCTGGATCTTTCAACAAGACAACGACCCGAAACACTGCTCAAAATCCACTAAGGCATTCATGCAGAGGAACAAGTACAACATTCTGGAATGGCCATCTCAGTCCCCAGACCTGAATATAATTGAAAATCTGTGGTGTGAGTTAAAGAGAGCTGTCCATGCTCGGAAGCCATCAAACCTGAATGAACTAGAGATGTTTTGTAAAGAGGAATGGTCCAAAATACCTTCAACCACAATCCAGACTCTCATTGGAACCTACAGGAAGCGTTTAGAGGCTGTAATTTCTGCAAAAGGCGGATCTACTAAATATTGATTTCATTTCTTTTTTGTGGAGCCCAAATTTATGCACCTGCCTGATTTTGTTTGAACAATTATTGCACACTTTCTGTAAATCCAATAAACTTCATTTCACTTCTCAAATATCACTGTGTGTGTCTCCTATATGATATATTTAACTGACATTTTTTATCATAACAACTAACGATTTATACAGGAAAATAATGACTATTAACAAGGTTGCCCAAACTTTTGCATCCCACTGTAACTACAAAGAATAGCATTATTCAATAACATTCTCACATAGCATGCAATTTTCTGCTACCTAATTGCAATTATCTGGATTTAAAAACTTGAAGAACATGCATACCATGTTCAGGTTTGGGCAACCCAGGACCTGTCTTTTTAATGACATTTTTCAGTTTTGCTTGTTTTCTACAGCCTGTCATCAGACTGCCCCTTGCTTATATGCTTAACTTTTCTTTCATAAAACGACAATGGCAACAAGGACTGCTTCACTTATTAGTAAATAATTGAATGTAAGTGACATATAAACAGTGTAATTGCATAATGGCTAATGAGGGATTCAATAAGAACATTTAGGATTTAAAAAAATGCCAAATGGAAAAGCTGATATAATTAATAGCTTCAGATTTTGTTTTCTGCCAGATTTCCTTTTCTTTCAATTTACAATTCAGTGCTGGTGGATTGTGTTGGCCATATTTTGCCAGGACTGGTATAGATCTGTATTGGAGGTGGAAGCCTGGGGGTTGTTGCCGAAATGGGTGGATTATAAAGACTTTTGTTTTTAAATTTTTCTTTTTTCCTTCAGAAAAATAATTCTGAGATACTGTTGATTGAAAGGTATTGACATGCATTCTAGCACAACTCATACACATAACACCAGCAAAATATAAGACGACCACAATAACCCACTGAAATCATACATACAACTTGCATTTAAATAAAAGCTCAATTAACAATTACAAAAAAAAAAAGCAGGAAACACAGACTACTAACTACAAAGTCTAAAACTTTGTCAGATTAACTTATCAGTTTAACTGACAGCCATGTTATTTTCAAAAAGAGAAAAATGTTTCTTATCTGGAGGTGCTAGATTGCTTGCTGTCTATATGGGTGGTATTTAATGTGAAATCATTTCTTTAGATGGGATATTCATGACAGACCATGTTACCTGTTTTTCAAATATGTTGATTTTGCAATCATAAGACTCTTAATTGGCTGTGTGGTAGGTGATTAAAAGTAGAGAACTGACGTGCAACAAGCAAGGTGCCTGTATGTGTAAGTTCTGAAAGTGGCACAATAATTGGTAAAATATTGTAACCGTGTAATCAGAACTGTAATTAAAAAAGTAAATAATATAAATAAGAAATTTCACAATAAAATATAATACCAAGAAATATAAAAAGAAGCCAATGTAGAATACAAAGCAGATTATAATACAACCCCAAATCAGAGAAGGATGTGATGGTATGGAAATATATTTATATAAGTAATGTACAATCATTACTGTATTTCAGGCCTGCAACACTTTCCAAAAAAGGTGGAACAGGCCAAATATGTTCAGTAATAATTATTAAAATAATTATATAATGATGTGATGTCAACAGGTGATTATAATCATGATTTGGTATTCACGAAAGTCTGAGTCTCTGACGAATAAAGATGGACAGAGGATTCCCAGTTTGTCAACAAATGCATAAAAAAGATTATTGAATTTTTTTAAAATAATGTTCCTCAAAGAAAGATTGTAAGTGACTTGCATATTTCTCCCTCTACAGTGCATAATATCACTGTAGTAAATGATCAAAGGAATCTGGGGGAATTTCAAGGGCTAAGGCCCAATCCTAAGGTGAACACCCGTGATCTCCAATCCCTCAGATGGCACTGCATCAAGAACTGTCACTCAATAATAGCTGATATACTGTCCTGTGATGTCATTTTGGTAGCTATCTGTCCCTTTGTAGGTGCATTTACATCTAATGCACAATGCACCTATTTGTAAAAGCCCATTATCTCTCTGTCTGTCTGTCCACATGAAAAAGCTCACCCACCCTTGGACCAATTTTGTTGAGATGCGGCACTTACTCTTAAAAGAACTTTGTCAAGAGAGTTCAGTTTATGTTCACATATCTGTAACAAATCTCCCTGTATGAAGTTTTAAATTAAAAAAAAAATCCCCATTGAAAAAAATTGTCCATCTTAAAACGGAGAAATGTTCTGTGCAACTTCAACTACAAATTAATTTACTGATTTAATTTTGCCTTGAGAGTGGTTACTTGTATTTGCATATTTTGTATATTTTCCTCTTTTACTCATCTGACAGCCATTCAGATGCACAATGCAAGTGAGTTAGGGGCCGAGCAGAGAGGAAGCAAATAGCTCACACAGCAAGCAGCACCTTTCTTCTGCAGCTTTAGATTAGTTAACTAATAAGAATACAAAAAAAGTCACTGCACTAGAGATAAATGGAAGGTTTAAGCAATTATGTAAGCATATATACAGTAAGAGTGAAACACTATCATCTGCAGATTATTATTATAAAGAAATGACATTATTAACCTGCAGCTGAATAGTGCTTGAAATAATGAATAGTGCTGGAAAGGCATGGCTGCCCTAACTGGTATAAACCTAGGATTTTAAAATGGATAGTGGCGATGAGAGGTTGGAGGCTTCAGTGGCTTATGCCCTTGATCTTTCTGTCCCACATATTCACGAACAATCGTGGTAAGCCAGTAATTATCTTGCCCATTGTGTAACATTCATATTTCTGTTATACAGTTCATTACCCAGTTCTTATTTATGTGAACTACTGTGTTTTAACAAATATTAATTGCTAGATGAGGAACTTAATTCATTTCCTTTTCTACTTTCATAAGGCAATATAAATTTGTTATACTAGTATTGG
Organism: Polypterus senegalus; assembly: GCF_016835505.1. Taxonomy (NCBI): domain Eukaryota; kingdom Metazoa; phylum Chordata; class Cladistia; order Polypteriformes; family Polypteridae; genus Polypterus; species Polypterus senegalus. The sequence continues at coordinate 24,449,050 of NC_053161.1, read as the reverse complement.
TCATTGTGTATTAATAGACATTTTCTGATTGCTAATTATTGGATTTAAGAAAATTAATCAATCACAGACCTCCACCACTAACACACATAAATCACTTGAACACATCACTTGATGTGCAATCTGCTGTGTATTAAATCTACTGAGCCATCATAAGCCTCATTCTGCTCAGTTTTTAACTCCATTGTAGAGTGTTGTTAAAAAGCACGTATTTAATGTTGAATACTAACCTGTGGAATTGGATTCTATTATCGCTTTTGAATATCACTCATTGTTACCAAAGTATTTAATAAACAAAAGGTAATAACTGACTCTTGAATTAAGTTAATAAAAAATGTGAAATGCTCCAACTTTCTTATCAGTTAACATGATTAATGAATGCACTTGAAGGTTACACCATCATACATCGCCTAACTTATTTTTATTTAGTCAAAAACTGTATAACTATAACAATGTTAATTCTATTATAATATCATGATTGGAATGATGTAAGATAATGACTGTGCCAGCTTTAAGTCTGCAAGCTTATGGTAGATGAAGTTTTTTAAATTATACTTAATACTTATATAAATAATGGAGGATTTTTAATTATCCTAAATTAAAACAGGTACTGTCATTCTGTACTTGCATTGACCAAAGTCACTTTGTCCTCTGGCTGCTTATTTCATGCAGTAAAAGCTCAGTTAACTTCTCACCAGAGTGCCCACACCCATAATGCACTAAAGTGGCACTCCCGCTGCCTCCTCCAGCTAGTGAATGTGACCTTTATCAGTAGTGTGAACTAATTTTCCCAATGCTGCCACATTTAGCATAAAAATACAAAATTCCTTTTGTTCTTGATAATCTTAGTAGTTCAAATGCAGAGGTTAATGCTGGGCATTTAAGACAGTGCGAACAACAGGTTCCTTGGAACATACTAGGGCAGGGGTCCTCAATCCCAGTCCTGGAGAGCCGCAGTGGCTGCAGGTTTTTGTTCTGACCTGGTTGCTTAATTAGAAAGCAATTCTTGCCAATAAAGCACTAACAAGCTATGAAATTAAATTAACTCTGCTATGTCAGGTCATTCTCATATCCTAGATTTTCTTTCCCTTTCTATCATGCAAATGATTTGAAGGCTAAAATAGACGAGTAATTCTCAGTCCTTCACTTTTTTCTCTTCATTTTTCTTCCAAGTATTTAATTAAACCCAATAGTGCAGATAAATACACACAGGTTTAAATGTAAATAAACTAAATGGAGAAATGCTGCTCTCTCTTGTCATTTGCATGTTATTGATAATAAGGAGCAATTAAAATAGCTGTTTAAGACAAAATTAAGCAATAAGGGCTCAAAATCACTAAAGTGAAGCAGAAGTGTTACTTTAGCAATAAGTGCTTTTTATTAAGCAACTGGGTTGGAGCAAAAACCTGCAGCCACTGCGGCACTGCGGACCCTGATTGAGGACCCCTGACCTAGTGTCAAGCCAAAACACATTCATTGAGAGAGTGTTGGTTTTTTTTTTAATCATTCATTCACCACAAAACTCTCAAGATGTCAAATCATGAGTAGTAAAATTAATCTAGTATGTATTTTATGGGTTTTCATAAGGTGTACACAACATTCAATCTAATGTTTTGTCTCATTTGTGCTTAAGTGATCATTATTGCATAAACAGTAAAAATAGCAAAAACAAAACACAAAATGCATACAAGAAGAAAAAGCCATATTTAAGTGTTCAGCCCCAACCCCCGATACCCTGGCTAAATAACAATGGAAGAAAGAGGAAAAATACAGTTCTGATTTTGGATCTCAGTTGTCCTGTGTGAGTTGACATTAAATTTTAAACAGTTCGGGTTCAGCAGCATCAAAGCTAATTGTCATTCTGTTCTTGGTAAAAAATAAATCAACTTTAAGGTTTTGCTCCAAGATTTAGAAAGGGTAGCTTAATCAAAATGGTAGTGAGGCCCATGACCACCACAGAACTCTGAGAGGAGAAAGCGGAGAACACTTTGCCAGTAAACAATTGAAATTACTGAAAGGCAACAATGAGCAGCAGCAGTTCTAACAAGCGTAAACTATGCAAAACTAACAAATATTCAGCATTGATGTACATGCTAATACCAAAGGTGTTTCTCTTGTATTAGTTAAGAGCATTTTAGAGCTTAGGTGTTCTGTACATAAAGGCTCTACATCCCATATTAATTGTTTGTATTCACAGAATACTAAAGCAAAAGAACTAAAATTTGCAGTAAGGTAAAGTGAGCCAAAATTATGAATGACATTGTATGTGAGAAAAAATTTCAAATGACCATTAAACTTATTTAGAAGGAACTAAAGTGATTATAAAATGATTTAAGAAATGTCTGCTCATTTGGAAAGGCAACAGTTTTATGTGTATTAGACCAAACAAAAATGCAGTACTTTCACAGAATAAGCTGTCAGTATTGTCTTACTGTTTGCCAGAGGACTGAGACTAATTCTCATTCTATTGTCACAATGCACTTGGAATTCTGCAAGAATACACAAATTGACCACACATGGAGCATTTTGAAAAGTGTTGCCTTTGTGATTGCAGATAATTAGCTAAATCTGATTTACTGTGTAGTGTGCAGAGGTATGATCTGTGATTGTGAATGCACAAGTGTAGGTGCCTTGCTGTCACACTCATGGGAGCTGCCCAGAATCATCTCACAACAAACACAAATGAGTGTCTTTGTTTCCGATTAACCACTTGACCAAACACCAGTTCCCACTTAATTGTATATATTTTGTGATTGTTCAAAAATGTGACTTACAATCTACAGTCTGATTCTGTGGTTACATCTACATGAAATGCCTCTGCTAGTGTCTCAGCCTACTAAAACAGAAGTGTCATCTTCTAATAATCAAGGCATGTTTGGGACTGAACTGTAAACACTGTCAATCTGGCAACAGCATTCTGATGTAGAACATTTGTTGGTTGTCCAGATCAGCTAAAATTCACATCCACGAGAAGTATAAATCCACTTGTAGCATTTCAAACCACATCTGCACGTTATATGGCTACTACCTGTTGAAGCTTTTTCGTTGAAAAATTCACCTGTTGCTCCATTTTTAAACCTGCTCACTTGTTCAATGACTGTCCCAGTAGCACAGAGGCGGATTGACCTTTCTGCAACATTCAAACATGATCATTTCTCTAATTTTACTAAATGATAATTCTGAACAGTGAAATTTTATTCACTGTAATGTTTTTCTTTCAAACGTTAGCACTCTTAATTTGTTTATTAATGTGAGATGGATTTTTTTCTGACCTAAAACCAACAACAAGAAAATCAGAAAAATGTGCTGTTTGCATACTTATTTAACCTTTTGACACATCCTCATTTTTGGATGTTTTCTTCTACATAGACTGGCTATACAGTGGTGTGAAAAACTATTTGCCCCCTTCCTGATTTCTTATTCTTTTGCATGTTTGTCACACAAAATGTTTCTGATCATCAAACACATTTAACCATTAGTCCAATATAACACAAGTAAACACAAAATGCAGTTTTTAAATGATGGTTTTTATTATTTAGGGAGAAAAAAATCCAAACCTACATGGCCCTGTGTGAAAAAGTAATTGCCCCGTGAACCTAATAACTGGTTGGGCCACCCTTAGCAGCAATAACTGCAATCAAGCGTTTGCGATAACTTGCAATGAGCCTTTTACAGCGCTCTGGAGGAATTTTGGCCCACTCATCTTTGCAGAATTGTTGTAATTCAGCTTTATTTGAGGGTTTTCTAGCATGAACCGCCTTTTTAAGGTCATGCCATAGCATCTCAATTGGATTCAGGTCAGGACTTTGACTAGGCCACTCCAAAGTCTTCATTTTGTTTTTCTTCAGCCATTCAGAGGTGGATTTGCTGGTGTGTTTGGGTCATTGTCCTGTTGCAGCACTCAAGATCGCTTCAGCTTGAGTTGACCAACAGATGGCCGGACATTCTCCTTCAGGATTTTTTGGTAGACAATAGAATTCATGGTTCCATCTATCACAGCAAGCCTTCCAGGTCCTGAAGCAGCAAAACAACCCCAGACCATCACACTACCACCACCATATTTTACTGTTGGTATGATGTTCTTTTCTGAAATGCTGTGTTCCTTTTACGCCAGATGTAACGGGACATTTGCCTTCCAAAAGTTCAACTTTTGTCTCATCAGTCCACAAGGTATTTTCCCAAAAGTCTTGGCAATCATTGAGATGTTTCTTAGCAAAATTGAGACGAGCCCTAATGTTCTTTTGCTTAACAGTGGTTTGCGTCTTGGAAATCTGCCATGCAGGCCGTTTTGCCCAGTCTCTTTCTTATGGTGGAGTCGTGAACACTGACCTTAATTGAGGCAAGTGAGGCCTGCAGTTCTTTAGACGTTGTCCTGGGGTCTTTTGTGACCTCTCGGATGAGTCGTCTTTGCGCTCTTGGGGTAATTTTGGTCGGCCAGCCACTCCTGGGAAGGTTCACCACTGTTCCATGTTTTTGCCATTTGTGGATAATGGCTCTCACTGTGGTTCACTGGAGTCCCAAAGCTTTAGAAATGGCTTTATAACCTTTACCAGACTGATAGATCTCAATTACTTCTGTTCTCATTTCTTCCTGAATTTCTTTGGATCTTGGCATGATGTCTAGCTTTTGAGGTGCTTTTGGTCTACTTCTCTGTGTCAGGCAGCTCCTATTTAAGTGATTTCTTGATTGAAACAGGTGTGGCAGTAATCAGGCCTGGGGGTGGCTACGGAAATTGAACTCAGGTGTGATACACCACAGTTAGGTTATTTTTTAACAAGGGGGCCATTACTTTTTCACACAGGGCCATGTAGGTTTGGATTTTTTTCTCCCTAAATAATAAAAACCATCATTTAAAAACGCATTTTGTGTTTACTTGTGTTATATTTGACTAAAGGTTAAATGTGTTTGATGATCAGAAACATTTTGTGTGACAAACGTGCAAAAGAATAAGAAATCAGTAAGGGGGCAAATAGTTTTTCACACCACTGTAACTTTATTATACTTCAATCAATATGTGTTCCCATGCAATAGTAAAGGGCAGACATTTATATTTAGAGAATGAGTTATGTTGTGTATAATTCAGTTGTTCACTTGTAGCAGTCACATTAATCTGTCTTGAAAAATGTGTCCTGACAGTCCTCAGACAAAAGGAAATCAATTTAAAATGAGGATCTAGAGCTGATGACTCGAGAATTGGAGTTTGTTGACAGCAGCATTGAAGGAATAAAACATAAAAGAACCAGCCATCATGATAACGCCACTATAATGGAGATACTTGTAGTCGGCTACTTCAAGCACACTCAATTTTTTATCGCAGGCTGCTCTGAAAATTCCAACAATTGCCCACCTGCTTAGCCGGGTGAAGCACGTTGCAATTTTTTCCATTGTAGCAGTACAGTTAGCCATATGCTTAAAGAAAAGCAACGTTTATTGGATTTGCCAAGACACAAACCTGTGATTGTTGCAGTCACTTGCTGGAACACCACATTGGAAATGCTAGGAAGGTTTTTGGAACAACAGCGAGTTGTAGGGTCTCTTATCTTTACAGATCAAAACAGCTCCTGGAACTATCCACTGTATCCAGTGTGGATTGTTTGGTCTCTACTCATATGGATGTCGACTGAGGTTATATTTATGGGCGACATCGGGATAAGTGATTTCCTAAATTTGTTGTCTTATAAAAATAATTAACATCTGAGTTGCCCATTTGACATATGGCTTTGCTTTTAACCAGCTGTTCTTTACCAATGCACTATTTGAATCAATAGTAAATCCAAACATTTGAATCAAGTGCCTAAGATGCTGATTTCAGTTAAAGAGGACACAACATTTTATGCTAGATAGTAAAGTGCTTTTTTCTGTAGAAAGCCTTAACAAATGCATTAGCGCCATCTACTGGATCAGACGGCAAAAATGAAGGTGAGCAAAAATCTGCATATAATAACTGAGCAGGCTAGAGGTTCATGATATCAATCTTAAGAATCAATATTGAATCATTTAAATGAAAAATAATGATTAGTCGGAAAATCGATATTTTTACCCAGGCCTATTCCTAACCCTCTTAAGGTAATGTCTGAAGAAACCGTAGATGAAAATAATAATAGCTCCAGATAAAATAATGCAGTGATAAACTCACATGGATATCCTGCAAAACATTGCTAATGCATGAACTAAATATTCTTAACTAGGAGTATTCTAATGTACTTTTCATAACACAATCTGCATCATCTTATCCCTACTCCATATTTAATGCAACCTGTCCTTGATTAACTCATGGATGGACTGACTAACTAGAAATTCTTGACTATTTATGAACAACTTAAGGAAAAGTAATTTTTACAAATGGAATAATCTCACAGCCCTCATGTTCAATAAAAAGCTATCTTTACTGAAAAGCTAACGTAATCGTAAAAAAAGTTAGTTACTTCAAATTTATCCCTTTTACTCCCACAACTGTAAGTGCCAATATTACAACAACACACTCCTTAGCCATAATACTAGAGATACTAGCAATAAAAATAGAGATGTGGGAATCTTAATACACAGAACAATTCAATTTGTAGCATCAGACATAGATCTGATCCTGAAGGCCACTATGCCATGGTGATGGGTAATTTATTTATGTCTAAAGTAATTTTGATAAATATTTATGCACCTACTGTGGATGATGGACATTTTATCCAGACTGAATTTGCATCAATTTCCAATATTATAAAATTATAATAACATCGTGTTTTAAATCCAGACCTTGATAGATCATCAACTACAGTGGTGATAACATCTAATACCACAAAGAACATCACACAGTTTGTTATGGATCAAATTCAAGAGAATAATCCTTTTTCTCCCCAGTACATCATAGTTGTTCAAGATTTGATTACTTCTTTATCGATAAATTATTGCCCACAATCAAATCTTGTTTTGTTATCTCTGATCATGACTCTTTGATTTTTGGAGCTTGAATCACTATTCCCTACACACTCATTCTGTAGGTGGCATCTTAAAACCCCCTTTCATTAGCAGATGAAAACTTCACAGAAATCACCTCCAAACAAATTGATTATTTTTTTAGTGACACATGCATCCTCAGAGGTCTCTGCAGGAATACTTTCGGAAACTCTGAAGGCTTCTTTAAAAGGACAGATTATTTCATATCTTTCCCATAAAAATAAATTGGAGACCAATAAGGCATCAGAGTGAATCAGAAAAATCACCAGAATAGATCAGCAATACCCTAGATCTCTGAATGAGGCATGTTCTAGGCAAAAAGAGGTTCTGTAATCAGAATTTAATCTCTTGACAACAAAAGAAATGGAGCAGTGCAGTGACATTATTACTATGAACACGGAAAAAAGGTTAATAAGATGTTAGTTCAATAAATCCACATGCAGGAATAACAGAAATTAGCACACATGGAGATAAAGTCATTGACCACAAAAATATAACACACACATTTAGAGAGTTCTATAAGTCCTTGTATTGTACTCAGTTTAAAGGAGATAAGACGCAATCTAATCAGTTTTTTTGATGCATTACAAATGCCACAGCTATTTACTTTTAGTGCAGAGGAACTGAACAAACCTCTAACAATCACTAAATTACTGGATGCTATAAACTCACTCCAGAGTGGAAAAGCAGCAGGCCCCGATGGCACCCCAGCAGAATTTTATAAAAAAAATATATATATATTTTTAAAATAAGTTAGTTTCACTATTATTAGCTATGTTTATAGAAGCTAGAGACAACAAAATTCTGCCTCAAACTTTTTGGCAGGCATTAAATACCATCTTTCCAAAGATAAATAAGGACTTACTACAATGTGCATCATACAGACTAATTTCACTTTTGAATAATGACATTCACTTTTGAATAATGACATTAAGATTCCCCAATGCGACTTGTGTGTGATAACAAATGCAATAGCTTTTGGTCTGTCTTTTGCTCTATGAAAGTGACCCAGTCTTGGTTTATAAGACTTCATTCTAGCTTATTTTGGAGTACAGCTTGGAGACCAGGATAAGTCTTGGGCTTTACATATGGTTTGCAAAATATGTGTGGAGCACCTACGACAGTGGACAAAAGGTGAAAGGAAAAGTTCAAACTTTGGTGTGCCAATGGTATGGAGAGAACGAAAAACCACCATGGCGATTGTTATTTTTGTGTTGCAAAGATTAAAGGGTTTAATCGTTACATGGAAGCCAGAAGGATTGACCAAGACTTCAGCGAGGAACAAGGTGAGAGGTTCCACCAGGATATGAAGGTGATGGAGGAGGACAATGCCTTGCTTTGTACCCCAGTAAATACAAATTATTGACCAAGTGGTGATGCGGGCAGAGGAGTGAATTATAGCAGAAATAAGGGAGACCGGGTTAGGCAGGCTTTGACTAGAACTGTGGGGAGGGGATCCAGTTTACAGGTGGATGGCGTAGACTTACAGACAAGATCTGAGATTTCTGAGAAAGTAGGAAGCTGAAAAGAGGAAAATGAGTAATGAGTTGGTGGGTGAAATTCAAATGAAGTACTGGAGGAATCCGTGTAGAGAGACTGGTGTATTGTATCCTCTGGATTTTTTCATTGAAAAAGGACATAAGAGAACTGCAAAAATCAGTTGAATAAAGGTGAGAAGGTAGAGAGTCCAGGGGTTGTGTGATATTATTGAGAGCAGTGAAAGCAATAACTTGGTGTTACCTTGATTGGAAGAAATTATGTGAGCATAATAGTTAGATTTGGTTTGGACATTACAGTCCCTGTAATATAATGTATGGTTTTTATATATCTCTTTGTGAACTAAGAGTCCAGTTTTTTTATATAACCGTTCAAGTTTCCCACCTTTGGCTTTCAAAAGCCAAAGTTTAGGCTTGAACCAGGGAGCTGAAAAAGAGAAAGAAACAGAACTGGTTTTTAATGGAGTGAGAGAGTTAAGAATACCATTAAGTCCAGTGTTATAGTGTGAAACCAGTTCTTCAGGAGTGGATAGATTATGAATGTCCATAAGTGCATCAATGCTAGAGGAAAGAGAGTCTAAGTTAATATTCTTAATATTATGGAAAGATGTGAGAAGGGGAAACTTAGTTGTAGCCGCTTTGCGTAAGGTGAAGTCAGGCACGGGTAAGACGCGTGTCAAAGAAATCTCTCAGTTCAAAAGTTCGTTTTAAAAATATTTAGTGAAAGTTAAAGGCAAATAATCCATACAAGAATAAAAAGAAAAATAGTTACACACAAAGAAGAAAGGCAAAAAAAGGGAAAAATGTATCTTCTATAAACTTAGTTTTTCTTATGAAGCTTTGGTTACTTCTGTACTTAAAGGTTATTTATTTCTTCTTCTGTATGCTTTAAACATACGGTTCAAAACTTAGATCTTTTAATTTACGAGTTACTTCACACTCAAAAGACCCTTAGGGCGTTGGCACTTAGATATCGCCAGGCTCAGTGCGTGCATAAGCGAACACGAGCATAAAAGGAATTCTTTCAAGGACACGGTTAAAAAACCGTATGCCTCAATACCTTACACAAGACTAGGCAAAACACTTACTAAAGAACATTGTTTACTCAAAAACTGTTAAGAAATGACAGGAAAATACCAACTCAATTCTATTCACGGGGGTTTTAGGAACCTCCCATATTTTATGCATTATCATCTAGTAAATATTCATACATTTTATAGAACTAGGAAAATGGCTCTTACATTAGTAATAGAAAGAACAAGTTTAACATTGATTGAAATAAGAAAATGATCAGTTATGGGGAGTAGTTCATCTGCAGTACAATCAAGGGGTGTAACTTCAGAGCAGCAAAGCAAATCCAGAATATGTTCTTTAGAATGAGTGGCAACATCAGTGTGCTTCTGGAATCCAAAACTCTCACGGCAGGATGTAAAGTCTCTAGTAAGAGGGACATTAATATTATCCATATGTATATTGAAATCCCCCAGAAGTATTATGTTTGATGAAACAGTAGATAGGTGTGTAAGAAATAAAGTCATTGTTTGGTTTAGGGGGGGCGCTAAACAGATGCAATAAGAGTAGGAATAGGTCCAGTAAATTGACACACAATAGATTCAAAGGAGCTGAAGGCAGGAACAGACAGAGGCAGGACTTTCCACTTCCAAACAAAATTCAGACGTGAGCATCAGTAGGCTTTGCATCCTAGGGACCAAACTACTCACACAATTCTATAACATTTCAGTAATTATTTCCCACTCTAATGCTGATCTTTCTGATCATAAAATAGGTCATTACAATAGCAATTAATGAGACCAATTTATAATTAATTGCAGAATTACGGTGTTTGAGGGTTTCTCTATAGCAGGGGTGTCAAACTCCAGGCCTGGAGGGCCACAGTGGCTGCAAGTTTTCATTCTGACCCTTTTACTGATCAGTGATCAGTTTGCACTGCTAATTAACTCCTTTTGCCTTCATTTTAATAACCCTGTTTTTAAGTCCTCTGAATTGATTCCTTTTTTCATTAAATGACAGCCAAACAGAAATGAGATGTGAAACAAGCCAGCAGATGAGCAGCTGAACGGGGATTTCAAACTCCAACCAATTTCACTCCAACCAATCTCTTAATGAGAAGCTGATTCTTGCTGTTAATTAAACCCATTATTTAATCTTGTGGCCTGTTGCTGCTCTCATTCTGCCACAGCAGACATTTCCATAACTGTTCCAAAACTTTTCTGTTCGTCAAAATGTTTTGGTGTGCTGAGAGATCAATCTTACCGAGACCTTCGCCTTTCTTTATTTTCAGATATTGTGTGATGGGTACAAGTGAACTGGTCATGTGGCGGCTCGTTTTGTGTCTCATTACTGTTTAGTTGCTAATTAAGAAAAGACACAACTAAGGGGCCTGAATCAAGTTAATTAAAACTAAAACAAAAGACGTTAATTAGCAGCAGCAAAAACTGGTCACTAATGAAGAAGCTGGTTAGGTCAGGGGTCCTCAATCACGGTCCTGGAGAGCCGCAGTGGCTGCAGGTTTTTGCTCCAACCCAGTTGCTTAATAAAAAGCACTTATTGCTAAAGTAATACTTCTGCTTCACTTTAGTGATTTTGAGCCCTTATTGCTTAATTTTGTCTTAAACAGCTATTTTAATTGCTCCTTATTATCAATAACATGCAAATGACAAGAGAGAGCAGCATTTCTCCATTTAGCTTATTTACATTTACACCTGTGTGTATTTATCTGCACTATTGGGTTTAATTAAATACTTGGAAGAAAAATGAAGAGAAAAAAGTGAAGGACTGAGAATTACTCGTCCATTTTAGCCTTCAAATCATTTGCATGATAGAAAGGGAAAGAAAATCTAGGATATGAGAATGACCTGACATAGCAGAGTTAATTTAATTTCATAGCTTGTTAGTGCTTTATTGGCAAGAATTGCTTTCTAATTAAGCAACCAGGTCAGAACAAAAACCTGCAGCCACTGCGGCTCTCCAGGACTGGAGTTCGACAGCCAAGCTCTAGAGTGCCTGTTTCTCTTGCAAAATTTGGCTCAAAAACTAATCAGCTAACAAAAAGCAAGAAAGTTACAGACAGCTGCAAGGATGTTTTGCCTTTAATAGTCAGAAAGGATGGTTTTAGTGCCAGTCTACAGCAATTGCAGAATAGCGTAGGAGGTAGAATAGTGTAGGTGCCATCCTAGCTGAACTCATGCAATTTATTCTTTTTCTTCTTTCTTTTATTTAAAAATATACACAAGAAGAATTGTGGTGCATATCTCCGATTGACTTACTGACTGGCTTGAAGTTTGTGGCCATTTACAGACAACCTAAGTAAAAATGATTTTCATGAATGCTAATCTTGTTGCACTGTGAAATAGAGCCTCAATGAAAACTTAATTATATTGTGAAAAAATTGAAGAAACTCCCAATGATGTTGCACATTCAGTAATCAGAAACAAAAATCTCGCAAAGCATAGACACATTCTGGTGTGAGTCCTGTCTAAATTTAAAGAGTGCTCTTCACAATATTTGTAGGTATATAATGTAATAGTACACGGTCAGATCCTGTTTGTGTGCTTTAAACACACAGTATACTGTAGCATTTCACAGCTCAATATGTCATTGTATGTGACCTCTTTGTTACCCTTCTCACTAGAAAGTCAGGTGCTGAGGTAAAATGTGTGTAATGGAGTATCTGCCAGAGAAATTAAAAACATTTGTTGTAAAAAAAATAGGCCTCTGGTCTGTATTCATCCCGATGACCTGCATACAGGTGTTTGTGAATAACCTCGATACATAAAACGTCACTTTAGGACCAGCCAAAGTAGGCAATTCCATGAAAATGCAATGGACGAGGAAGCTCAGATGTTACACCATCGGTATTGAGATTGCTAAGGTACAGGACTGAGCCATGACGACTACTTCCATGAGAGATGTGGGTCTGCAAAAGCCAGTGTGACATGCAGTTAGCAGATGCCATACATTGTCCGGTCAAACGCCAGACCACACATTAAGACAGTTTGTAGAGGATGCCTGGTGCTAATGTAGAATGGTTTTCTGACCATCATGGCATTCATGCAATCGAGCAACCTTCATAGAAGTCGTTGGTAACTGGAGTGTTTTATTGGTCATACTGCAGGTTTGTAGGGTTATTATTGTCAAATGAAAAGGCAGCTGCAATAGACTTCACTCATGTACAGTAGAACATATGACATTTGACAAAAAAGAGGAGACCATTCAAGGGTGAATCACATATTCAAGGACATCAGTGGAAATTAAGGGGAAGCGCATTTAAAACTGAAGCTAGGAAGCAGTTCTTTGCACAAAGAGTTGTGGGACGACTCTAGAACAAACCACCGAGACGTGTCGTTGAAGCTGGAATGCTGACAACCTTTAAGAAGAATCTGAATGAGACACTGGGACAGCTGAGAGCTATTAGCTAAACAAATTGGTTTGATGGACTGAATGGTCTCATCTCGTTTGTTACATTTCTTCCATTCTTAATTATTGTCGTAGGGTCCTAGCATGACCCTGACCCTCTTTACACTACGTCGACTCTAATAAAATGTCCCCAACATGTAGCAACCGCAAGATACGGGAACGCAATTCCTACACTTCACAACCCAAAGGCAAGTGGACAATAATAGAAGGTTAAAGTAGCATTACCATATTCGGTCCTCTGACCCTCTTGTCCCCTATGCACGCCCTTATATAAACTGGCAAAAAATCTCACGCAAAAGAAAGTGGGACTGAAAAATATATTGACATTTGCTGTTTACATTGATTTCCCTGACGCCCTCCCCAGCGCAGGGACGCAGACAATAAACAAAAGTAAATAAAAAAAACTGTTCTCCAAGAACGGCAAAAAGGAAAAATTTACTTAGTCAACATATAAGAAAGCAGTAAATCCTGCAGTTCAGTTCCTTTTGTAGGGCAGGAGGAAAACACAACATTTCTCTGGTGGAACGGCTTCTCCGCGGACTATCATGAAGAAATGCAAACTCAGGAATCTGACTCACCAGACGGGAGCACACGGAGAACACCAGTACCTGGCCTCTTCTCAGGGATTCGTCACCAGATTATTTCTTCAGGGTGGCCACCCACAAATAGCAGATGTCCCTGGGTGAAGAAAGATCCTGAACGATTCTTTGAGCGTGGATAGTCTCCGCCTTGCCTTCAGCCTTTTCCTTCCTTTTTTTTCCCCCCGCCTTGATCCGCCATTCTCCTTAAAAAGAAAACGTTTCCCGCCAAAACATCCTTGCCCCTCTTGGTTGTTATGGAAACCTCACGCCGGCAACAGGCAGCTGGAATATTTACCGGGTCGGGTCCTCCCAGACTGGAACGTCACCAAAGGTGCCTGAAGGGCTATTTACAAACACCCTCCCAGCCAACATTATAAGGTGACGGACAGTCCAGAAGGCCAACCCGACTGTCAAGATATGTAGCCTTGCTACAAACATCCTGCTATAGTGTTAAATGACCTTTTATATCTGTGACCTCCAGCCAAGAATGGCCTGGGGCCTCATATATAAATGGTGCGTACACACAGAAATGTTGCGTAAGAACGTTTCCATATTCAAATCGCGATTGTATAAAACCTAAACTTGGTATAAAGCCACGCACTTTTCCACAGTAGCTCATACCCTGTCATACGCAAATCCTCCACTCAGTTTTGCAGACTGGGGGCACCCAGCGTCAAAGCAGTGCTACTGTTCCAGTGTGGTTTATCTTTCTTTTTCAGATCCACATCCCTCACGCGGCTTTATAAATACACTGAAGTTAACCGCATATTGTTTATTAGTTTAATGCATCTGATTGTAATTAACCTGTAACAATATAATGGACAACAGAATGGTCAAACTATTCCAAATACAATAGCTGCTTTGGCATTGTTACTCTCACTGCACTTTCTTTTTCTTTTTTCAGCTGCTCCCGTTAGGGGTTGCCACAGCGGATCATCTTTTTCCATATTACTCTCACTGCACCACTCGGAGCAGCTGATCGGAAAGAGAATTATCGGTATACAGCATCAAGCACATGCTACCTCAGCCATGCTTCCTATTTGAACTGCTCTCATACCACAAACGCTTCAAACCTTTCCTGTACAGACCTCGTGGTTCAGAAAGAGTTTCATCCCAAGAACTCTAAAGGCACTCAATCAGTCCATTAACTGCTCCTTGTAGAACTGTGTGTACTTATTAGTACAGTTACCTCACTGTAAACTTGCACTACAGCTATAATACTGCACAACTTGAGCCACTTTGTAAAGCGTATATTTACATATGATGACAATATCATTTTGAAGATGAAATGCAGCAAAATATGTTTATTATATTATATCTGGATTTTTCTGTGCATACACACATTTCAGCTTTTGTGCTTACGTCAGGTTATAGTGCAAATTCTACGCACGGCGTTATGCATGAGGCCCCTGGTATGTGAGCAACAAGTTCTAAAAACTAACATTTTCTGAGCACCAGTATTCCCAATGCATTTCTGTATACAGCGCAAAAAAATCATACATTTCTTATTTACTGTATTGCATATTTAATGCTAAGTTAAAAAAATGTATTGAACTGATAAAACAAAAGGTTTTTTATATTCAAGTTTATTCCTGCTCAAAATTTCACTGACAAAAAGTTTTTTTTTCCTGACTTTGTCTTCATAACTTATAATCTCTATGAACTTTTAACAGTCTGCCCAGTTTAATTGTCATTCTCAGTCTTTAAAATGCTTCGCATCCAAACAATTTCTAGATTTTGTTTTTTATATTGTTAATTAGACTAAATCCTCTTTCACCGTCTGCACTCAAGGCCTAGAATGTGCCACAAATGTCCAAAAGTGAAGTTACATAACTTGGTTAGTAAATGTAACCACATCTGAAAATGTCATTCCAGTTCCTGTCCCTAAGTTTTCCTGAATTGTTATCTTGAATGCTGGATTCTGCTGGTTATAAAGATCCTTTTGAAAGGAATTATAGTCTTTCCCCAACAGAGCGGAGTGTTTGATGACAAGCCTATTCATCTGCTCACATCTAAATAAACATTTCCAGATTTGTAGGAGTAGAGGAACATCCCTTATCAAAAATGCACCAACCTTTGAGGTCTTCGCCTAGAAACCGATTTCCCATATGGTCACGTCAGTTGGATAAAAGTGATTATTGACTTTTTGTTTTAACTGAAAACTGAAATTAAGAGAGTTGATTATGTGTTTCTTTCTGAAAATGTGGCTCGTCTCCCAGATACAGGGACTGACGTTTCTTGATTTTACTGAAAAGCTTCACTAGGCAAAAGTACACTTTGTCATATTTTGCATAAATCTGCCAGTTCAGCTAGAAAATCTCCAAGTATGGAAACAGCAACATAGTGTTCTGCATTTTATAATTTATCCAAGCAGTATTTGTGAATAGGACCATTGCCTTCTTCAACAATTATTTCTGCAGTATTCCACTGATATATCATAATTTCTAATCAGGGCATTTACTGCAAACTGACATCTCATTTAGTGTTTCAAACACAATCACTTCTGCCTCTACTTCTCTACCCAGGTCCTTCACAAAGTTCTCTGAGAAGTGTGGAATGGTTTGCTGCTAAAGCTTTTTGTTTGCCCTCCATGATGCCTTGTCCGAGGTAAACATTATCATCTGGTTTAAATTTAACTTCTTGTCCATATAAAACTGAGACTAGATAAACTGGGACATGCTATTTATGTTATCATGCCAGTGAACACAGATTTATGAATGGATTTGCTTGCATTCATACTTTAAGAACGTCAGAGCAATCAAGACAAGAACAGGCCGTTCAGCTCAACAAAGCTCGCCAGTCCTATCTATAAAAACTAGTGCTGGGCAACAATTGAAATTTTAAATTGCAATTAATCACAACAATCACATTCTTGTGTGTAAAATTCAATAATGAACTCAAAACTAGTGTATTGCATGGATTTGGTTTGCAAACACTTTAAACAAATAAGGTGCTTTTTAACAGCAGTATTCCCTTTACATAGTAGCAGTTTGACACCTTTTATTGGTTAACTAAAAAGATTACAATACATAATGGCTAACACGGTACAACAACCTAGTACTATAGTAGCAGTTAAAATATTTCTTGTATATCTCAACTTAAACATTAATGTAATCAAATCAAATATAAAACCAGAGCTATTTGCCACTACCAGGGCATTAATGTTTTATTTAGTTTGTTATAGAAAAACAAGTTACCCTCTGAGTTCAGAGCCACAATCACAACATTATAACAGGCACCATCCAAGCAACAGCAAATTAACATTTCTAAATCTGTTTTCTTTTTTACCTGAGCAGAAACATTTTCTTTTATCTGGAAGCAGCATAAACAGTCAATGTTCAGTAGCAACTCTTTGAGGGCTAATATTTTTTCCAAAAAACTCAGTTTTCTAAAAAGCGCAAAAAGCAAAGGTTTCACACAAAAATCAACGTAAAGTCTGTTGCTGCCTGTTGTGGGCGCCTGTTTGCAGCCACTCGACAGCCAGCAGAAATGCGCGGTGGGATGGCTGCCTGGCTGTCCTTGTGAGACAGGTGCGCGAGGTTGGCAATTGCAGTGAGACACAATATAGTTTGTACCTCCTGTCATCGTGTCTGTCCTCCCAGGTGAACGCTGCCATAGGTGCATCAGCTACACAAACATATTCAGCACCACGATTAGCTGGGGACCAATCAGCTGATACCAGTGCCTCACTTTCATTTTCGATCTTCATCTCCAGATCACTTGCATCAGAATCGGAGTCCGACAAATCAAGAGTCCAATTCAACTTTAATATGAAAAAGTCATCCACGGATTATTTTGCTTTGAGCATTCACTTTGGTATCTTCTCCACATGCCATTTTAGAAGCTGTTTCCTCTTTACTACTCATGCACATGCAGGAAATCGAGGTCAAATCAACAAAGCTAACTTCCCCTCTAGCAAAAGTGTATCGAAAAGTGCTGTAACAAGAAGATCACTGATCTCTATCGATCACTAGCTAGATTGAGGCTTTCAAAATAATAATTATAACAAAAACTGCATTAACTCACAATAAAATAATAAGTCGGCATTAATTAATTTGTTAACGCGTTAACTTGCCCAGCCCTATTAAAAACTTAAGTCGAGTTTTGAAAGTCACTAACGTCTTACTGTCTACCACACTACTTGGTAGCTTATTCCAAGTGTCTATCGTTGTTTGTGTGTGCATGAGGTCTATTGCTGGTTTCTACTGGTTTGAGAACAGTAATATGGAGTTTTTCAGGGCTTCTGACCTTTGAACAAGAACTCTTGACAGATCCTGAACTGAGTGATGCTGCCACCAGCTTTTCCTTCAATGATGACCCATGTTCACTGTGAAGATTCTTCAGCATACAGAGATGGTGAACTTTGACAGCATAAAGCATAACGTTACTCACTCACTTCTTGGTTGTCCAAAATTGTGGATTCAGGTAAACCTTGCAACAATCGTTTCTTTGTTGTTTTGGAAGTTCTGGTTTACAAATTACTGCTCTGTTTCCTGCCAACCTGTGAAGCAGCAAAGGTTTTGATTTAACAAACATGCCATCTGCATTTCTGAGTCATGCTTGTGACAACTAAAGTTCTCTGCACTCATTTCTTGAGGTAAGGATCCATTTCCTGTTTGCTTTTCTGCTCACAGTAGCCAACGTGGAAGGGAGTTTTTGACGTTTACCCCCTGCACACCCCTAATTCATTTCAGGCTGCATGTTATGCTACTTTTGTCTCTGTATTTCTGTTTCTTCAACGATTATGTTTTGCCATGACTTGTAACACAAGATGTGCTGTACAAAAATGTGCCGAGTGTCTGACATAGCAGCAGATAAGTCAATATGCCCTGAACTCATCCGCCGTAATTCAAAATGGCTACCAGTGCTGGTGTAGTCAAATCACATTACATTCTGTATTGAAATCATATTTTGTTTACAGCAATGCTGGCACACGCACATAACCTATGGAGTGAGATTCACGCCAAGGGGCAGCGTGGTGCATGTTGGGAAAGAGTGCACATAGGAGTTTCTTTGTACTTGATACACATAACAAGAAATCTGAACTGATTAAAATGGATTACAAGCTTTATTAAAGCTTTACATACCTGTAAAAGCCAAGCCACCGGCAAGTTGACATGAAGTTCACTGGACCAATCAACATTCAGCATTACACACTTTAGGTGGCGTTGAATAACTTGCATGATTAAAGAATGAGAAAATGAAAAAGTCATATAATGTGATAGAGCCAAACCGCAATGAAACAGACCCAAGAACCCAAAGCCAGTTACCACTGTTAAGTTTGACCATTTCTTCTGGGAAGAAATTTACTCTAACTCCTAATATGCGGATGTATTTCTACGGTGTAAGTCAACTTTGGATCATTTTTATCACGTGTAGTGATCGCGTGACATCTTTGCAGTGAATATTATCTAGACAGCAATTCACTTCTGAGCAGCAGCATTCCATAATCTCAATAAAGGTGCTTGGAGACGATTTTCTGAAGTGAAGCCGCGTCCCTCGGGCTGAAACGTTGCTGCGGAGGAAGACAATCAGAGAGGTTAAGTTACACATCCACCCTCCTCTTAAAATGGCGGAATCTCACCAGTATGTTTTGCTGTTTGCCTCTTTTTCTTTCCTAAAATAACATGGATATGCTGTTTCACAATCTGCATTCTTAAGGTGCGGATCAACACCTCCTAACATTCTTGGTTCGAAAAATGGATGTACTGTATTCAGTACGCCTTAAGGCTTTCATTTTCACTTTTGGAACACTGAACATGATGTTCATTTTAAAACAAAACAGCGGGTTAAGTTAATTTAAAATATTTTATAAATAAACTGCTTCCCTTTTAAACGCAGTGGAAAATAATGTATACCATGATTATGAAGAGTGCGGTGGGCTGGCGCCCTGCCCAGGGTTTGTTTCCTGCCTTGCGCCCTGGGATTGGCTCCAGCAGACCCCCGTGACCCTGTAGTTAGGATATAGCGGGTTGGTTAATGGATGGATGTACTGTATGGATGATTATGAAGAAATAACTTTCTCCTGAAAATTATTAAGCTTATTCTTTAAGTGCTGCCTTTACCAGTATCCTCTCTAAGGACTTGAATGTCGTATATAACAGTAACAGAGACATGGCAATCCTAGAAACCACCACGCACAAGTGAACATTACAACTGGCTGCCAAAGGAACAGTCCAATCCCCAACCTCAAGTTCAGGATCAAAGACAACAAAGAAAACCACTTTTGAGGCCGGCAATCACCAATTAAGATTTGTCCTTGCTCATGAATGTCTGAGAGTTCTCCTTTGAGGCATTTCAGAATGAAGATATGTTAGCCTGGCAGTCTGATTTTGTAATCGAGCTGGTGAGCTGCAAGGTTTTCCATGTTTTGAGATCCTGGCTTCGTTCATTCAGTTTACACCATTTTTTAAGACAGTGTGAGCTCATGTTTCTCAAGGATGGTTAAAAAGCTAAAGGTATGGTGACAATTTAAATGAAGTTTTTTTTTTTATTACAGTTTACTATAAATATTACAATTGCAGTTGAAATTAATCATATTATTATTTGAGGGGAACTTGCTTGACAAATAAAGGACCGAAAAATATATCTAGAGAGCAATGAGGAAATACAACAGATTAAAGTGAAACCACTGCAGATTGGGGCCCTCTGAGGATCTCATTTCAGGCCATTTTAGTACACTTCTGTAGGCCTGATGTTGAGATGTCCTTAGAAGTCCAAATATTTTGGCAATGCCTCCTCAGATCTACCTCCCATACTCAATTGCATTCAGTGCTAATGAAGTTGTTTTCGAGGTCCAAATCTTCCCTCTTCCTTTAAACTACTATATGATTTTGGGAGAAATAGAACTCATGAAGTTTCTGATTGGGTTGGTCTACTCATGCACCCTAAGCTTCACACACACAAAAACACACTCTACCCTGTCATGCCCTAGAGTCCCTTATCATAGGATTTGGCAGAAACTTGAGGACATGAAGTATCACGACAAGTCAGTGGGACAATAAGGGAGGCTGATGCAACAACTAAAAAGGTGTATTTATTGAAGAAAAAAAGTCTATAAAGAAATTATAACAAAAAGGCACACAAACACTGCAATGATGAATTAAGATGAAACAAAAAATGTTCCAAAAACTTCATTCAACGCATGGCACACACCAAAATAATGTAAAAAAAAGGATCAAACCTCTTATTAATAAAAAAAAAAGAAAAATCTTAGCCTGCTTTCTCCCTCTTTTCCAAACACTCAGGGTTAAAGCTGACTTGTCCTGTCTATTGCCCTGCAGCTCACGTACTGACCATCTCCTGGTCTGAACTGAACTCCTTAATTTCTTGCATAGATAGACAGGCTTTTATCCCAGGTCAACCATCCCTCACGTTCCTTAGTCACACGCCTAGCCTTCCAACTGCCTAAGCTACCAACACTCTGCAATACGTCCTTCTCTTGTGCCTGTGATCGGTGTCCACCACACGCCTGTCTGTTGCTCCACAGCCTCTAAACACCACGGTCACACCGGAAGAATGCTGGGACGAAGTATGACAGGCAGCAGGCACGCGCCCACAACCAAGGACCCTTCACATGGAAGCACACACCACCCCATCTGCTCCCAGCCTGACAACTCACAGCTGCTCCACTTGTACACTCGAGGAACAAACCAGTAACAAAAGTTTTTTTTTTTTCTTTTAATATGAGGACTGAGCATGCAAATAAACAAAAACAAAATCAAAGTACTTCTAAATGAATACATTGGGTGGCGTTTCCTCACACACCCTCCGCCTAACTTACAGGCCATAGGGACGGCATAAAAACTTTCTTTTCCTTTCTTGATACGTAACGGACCTAGAACTGGTAAGCCTGCAGCCCTATATACTATCACGCCACTCGCACATTGGTGTCCTTCATTTTCTTTAACCACTGCAGGGCACGATGGTCGCAGTCTATATTAAAATCAGTTCCCAGAAGGTAGTATTTTAATGAATCTATCATCCATTTAAGGCTAAATACTCTTTCTCCACTGTGGTATAGTTCTTTTCTCGTGGGAATAACATTCGGCTCAAGTAAAGTACAGGGACGATTCTCACCCTTTCCCAGTAAAAGTACGGCTCCCAAACCTTATCCTGAAGTATCCGCCTGCAAAATAAAAGGCAAATTAAAATCAGGACAGAATAAAAAGAAAAATTGTAAATCCTTAAAAGCCAGTTGTTTTTCTTCTCTCCTCTGCAGATTATTGGGAGCATTCTTCTTGAGCATTTCTGTTAGAGGTACAGCTTTTTGTGCAAAGGTTGGTATAAAACACCTGCGCCAACTGACCAAACCCAGAAATGATCTCAGCTGTTTCTTAGTTGAGGGACAAGGACAGGCTTTAATAGCAGCAATTGCTTCTACTTGGGGCTTGATAATTCCTCCTTGCACGGTGGAACCCAAGTGGTGCACCTCTCTTTGTACAAGCACACTCTTTTGTGGACTGACCACCATCCCTGCTGTTTTTAACCTCATTTAAGTGCTCAAGGTGATCCTCCCAAGTCTTACTAAAAATCACTACGTCAACGATATAAGCCCCAGCATATGCCTCTACTCCCTGTAACACTTTATCCATTAATAATTTGCAGCAGCACCATGCAGTCCAAACGGCATTATGGTGAAATGGTAAAATCCACCTAGTCCCTTAAATGCAGTTAAGTTCTCAGAGAGTGGCATCAGCCAATTTCCCTTGCACAGATCTAACATTGTCAAAAATTTTGCAGGTCCTAACCTCTATATCAACTTATCTACCCTAGGCATTGGATAGGTATCAAAAGCTGATGTTTCATTAAGTGTGGAAAAGTCAATGTAAAACCTCAATGACCTATTTTTTTGGGACCAATACAATAGGACTACACCATTAGCTGATTGAAGGTTCAACAATGCCCATTTTCAATATCTGCCTCAGCTCATCCC
The DNA here is from genome assembly GCF_016835505.1 of Polypterus senegalus. Lineage (NCBI taxonomy): Eukaryota > Metazoa > Chordata > Cladistia > Polypteriformes > Polypteridae > Polypterus > Polypterus senegalus. The sequence continues at coordinate 24,426,656 of NC_053161.1, read as the reverse complement.
GAAAGTTGTTGTGGAGCCTAGCCGGTATTCTGCAGCCAGTTGTCCTTATGGACCCTGAAGAGATAAGATGGATTTCATATTCAACTAGTTTAGTCCTACTAGGTATGTTGCCAAAATGTTCAGCTGGAATAACATTCTGTATATCCTTTCTTTCTCAGACAAGTGTTCTAACACAGGCAAGGCAGAATTATTCTCCTCACACAACGACAGGTACTGAGTTCTCCTCATCCAAGAGTCTATCATTTAAAAACTGCATAGAAGAATCAGTTCTTTCATGCCATTCCTTTAACATAGCTATATGAAAGACTTGTCTCTGTTTCCTAGGCCTATCTGGCATGTTGATTTCGTAAGTGACAGGACCTTTCTGAGCCACTACCTCATATGGCCCTTGCCACTCGGCCAATAAGCTGTTTTTATTAGTGGGCAATAATAAAAGTACCTTCTGTCTTACCTGCAGGACTTGTTTCCTTGCAACCTTATCATACCACGCCTTCTGCAACTGTTAGACATTCTTCATATCAGCCTGTACTTTTTCAGCCAGCTCAGACAATTTGTCCCGCATTCCTCAAAACAAAGGTCATAATATAAACAGATTCAGACTCCTTCCTTCCCATTTGAAAAGTCTCCTTTAGCAACCCCAATGGTCCTCTGATATGGCGTCCATACAACAATTCAGAGGGCGAAAACCCAGTTGAGGCCTGTGGCACTTCCTGATATGCAAATAGTAAAAATGGAAGCCAAAAGTCCTGGAGCCTCCTGCATAACGCCATGCATAGAATTCACACTAAAACATGGCGTACGGACAAAAGCGGATGCATAAATCTGTGCGTTCGCCAACTTTCACGTTCTTACGCTACATAAATCCTGGTCACCATGAAAAGTAACGCACGTGCCTGCTGCCACTCGCCAAGCTCTTCCCAGATTTATGCCTCTTTGAATATGCAAATCAGTATAAATAGCACTTAAGCTCAGCGTTCTGTGAAAAGACAATGGCAAAAGCACAGGGGAAAATAGAAGAATTTCAGCGAATACCAAGTGGAGGCAAGAAAAAATTTACTATTTGTTGGTTTAAACAGTGATATAAACAACAAAAGGAAGTTGATCGAGTGACAGAGTGTCGGAGAAACTCGAAAGTTCAAGTTGTCAGATATCAAAGTCGCCGTGAAAAGGCAAGTTGTAGCCCACCGTCTGAGTGTCATATTAAAGCTTATTAGGGTACTGAGAAAAGAAATAAAAAATAGTGACACAGTGGAGGAAAAAAGCTCGAAATGTCAACTTTAATCTTGAAATTTCACTTTAATCACGCAGCTTATTTTGTCTTTAAAGTAGAACGTCATACACTTCATTTTAAAATCATTTAAATTTACTAGTTTTTCAAATACCATTGTAACTAAAGTAGCATGTTAAATGCTTTGTTTTGTATATGTTCTTCTATGTGCTCTATGTGTGTGAATCACTATGTGCGTCTTAAACAGGCTTTCTCTTCCTCCGACAGAACACAGAATCCATTACATTCATGATATTACAGCTCTCTGAATAATTAAAATACTGAAATGTATACATGATATAATTTTGATGATGATAGGAGTTAAAGCATGTTATTAAACATGGGAACACGGTGGCACAGTGATTGTTCCTGCCTCACGCAAGATGCTTGCTACGTCATGCACGACCTTCGATGAAATAATTTATTACAGCAGTACTGTCTCTTTCAAAAGTACTAACCCCCAATACCTGTCCTTCTCCAAGTACCCAATCACCACACAATCAGCTCTGTAATAGACGTTAAGCTGTCTGTAAGCTTAAAATGCCAATTCTTCAGAACTTTTAAGGAACATCGAAATATCTTCATATTACCTGTTTAATTATCCCATCCATCTATCTTTCCAGTGTCACACCAGCCCCAGCAAGAATACAATGCGAGGCAGGAACAATCCCTGAACCACCAGATCCTTGCTACCGCTGCGAAACTGTTTAATTATTAACAACTAGCAGAATACCCGCGCTTCGCAGAGGAGAAGTAGTGTGTTAAAGAAGGTACGAAAAAGAAAAGGAAACATTTTAAAAATAATGTAACATGATTGTTAATGTAATTGTTTTGTCATTGATATGAGTGTTATTCTCATATCTATCTATCTATCTATCTATCTATCTATCTATATATATATATATATATGTAGCAAAATACCCGCGCTTGACAGCGGAGAAGTAGTGTGTTAAAGAAGGAAAGAGAAAGAAAAGGAAATATTTTGAAAATAACATAACATGATTGTCAATGTAATTGTTTTGTCACTGTTATGAGTGTCGCTGTGATATATATATATATATATATAGCAAAATACCCGCGCTTCGCAGCGATGTCATGTGTTTAAGAAGTTATGAAAAAGAAAAGGAAACATTTTAAAAATAATGTAACATGATTGTCAAAGTAATTGTTTTGTGTATTTGGTGGCAGCATCACAAAGTTATTTTCGGCAGCTGCATCAGAAAATGTACTACGACGTCTGACACGACTCCTTTTTACTGTTTTCTCACAGCTTGGATTGCTGCTGTCATATATATATATACACACACACACACACACACACACACACACACACACACACATACATATATACATACATACATACGTACATACATACATACATACATACATATATATACACATACATATCTTCATATCTATATATCTATATGCATATCTACATATACACATATATACATACATACCTATCTACATCATATATACACACACATACATACATACACACACACAAATTATATATATGTGTGTATGTATGTATGTATGTGTGTGTGTGTGTGTGTGTGTGTGTGTGTGTATATACTGTATACACATACATACATATATATACACATAGATATACAGTACTTGTGTGTATGTTTGTATGTGTCTATATGTGTGTGTATAGCTTTGGTCACTGAGTGCAAGGGAGAAATAATAAAATATAGTCTATAAGTTATTAAACAGTAAAACATTAACGTTTTAAGAAGTACAGGTACATTGAGCACTACTGGAGTGGTTGCGGGTAAACTACATTTTAAAGACTGTGTAACACAACAGGTAAGTAGTACTAACAGCAGCTAAAATGTATATGGATCATCTCGGTAGTAGATCCCTTTTGAAAGGCGCTACACGACGGCTGTGGTATAGAAATTACATTTTCTATGTGAACGTTCAAATTTGTGCCTCTAGTAATGTGCCTTACCGGCAATTAAAGAAAATTAGTTTTGTGTCCTCTGCAGTGTTAAGAGAGAAAGGCTTTGGTTTGGCATAAAAGGAAAAAAGGTGTAAAGAAAGGAAAGTTGCCTTTTTCTTTTATATAGTACTAGCAAAATACCAGCCAGAGGAGAAGTAGTGTGTTAAAGAAGCAATGAAAAGAAAAGGAAACATTTTGAAAATAACGTAACATGATTGTCAATGTAATTGTTTTGTCACTGTTGTGAGTGATGAGTGTTGTTGTCATATATATATATATTTACACACACACACAAACATATATATATATACATATCTATACATATACACATATATACATACATATATATATCTACATATATACACATACATATACACACACACATAAATACATACACACATACATACATACATACACACACATATACACACACAAGTACATATATATATATACATACACACACACATATATAAACATATATATACATATACATACATATCTACATATATACACACACAGCTATTTCGTATCAGTGCAATACGCTTTTGTTAAAACGGATGACTCCCGCTCTTACGTGCAAGTCTGCGTGGATATTATGAACTATCGTATTTGTTCAAGTTCTATTTAAATTTTAAATAGAAGGAATTTTTATTTAGTCGACAGAAATATCTTTGGTAGGAATGGTAAAAACAGACAGGAATATTATTCCTGAATAAATCAACTCAAACCTTAAACAACTTATAATATTTTGCTCTCCATAAAAATATATCCTGTCTAAATTATACAAGTTAGAAATAAAGTAAACATTAAAAGAACAAACATTCAAATTTCTTTACTCTTATGTAATTTTATATAAAAAAATAAACTTAGATTTTAAATATCCCAAAAGATTTTGCTCTCCATAAAAATATATCCTGTCAAAATTATACAAATTCAAATATGAACATGCTGCATAACAAAACCTGGAAATATAAATAAAATGTGTTCCTTTCAGCAATAACAAATCAAATCATTCAGTTGTCTTTGCTCATATGTCATTTTAGAGCTGGACGCCTGGCATCTTTTTGGCCACAGGTTCGTTTCTGTTTGGTGTGAGGTTCTGTGTTGTGGAGATTCTCAGGATGGATTGCAGGTGCTCATCAGTGAGGCGACTCCTGTGTGCTGTTTTGTTAGTCTTTATCACTGAGAAGAGCTTCTCACACAGATATGTGCTACCAAACATGCACAAGGTTCGAGCCGCATGTAGACGGACTTTTTTTGTTCTTCAAAGTCACCAAAGCGCCGTGCAAACTCAGTGCGCTCAGTTTATCAGCAAAGTGCGATTTGGGAACACCGTAGTGACGACTTGGTTTAACATTACTTGGCAACAGGGAAAGTGGGGCAAGTGGTTGTGTCTCCCATAAAAGCAGCTTCAATTGAAATCACTTTGTGATTGTGCACGGTAAAACGTCCGCTGAAGTGTCAGATTCTTATTTAATTCTTCTGCTTTCTGTATCTTCTGCATTGCATTCAGGTCTTTCAGGTTACCCTGATGTTTTGTTTTATAGTGCCGTCTTAGATTAAATTCTGTAATTACAGCCACATTAGCTCCACAAATGAGACACACGGGTTCAGTAAACATATACTCAGCCTCCCATCGGTTTTAAAGGCTCTATTTTCAGAATCAACTTTTCTCTTCAGCATCGTGTGAGCTAGCTTCGCAATAACTTGCAGCATCTTAAGCTAGACTTGATTAACGGTAAGTGTTGGCAAGGCAGCTGAAGCGCTGCATTATGGGATCTGTAGTTTATTGTGTTACCAGCGCTTCATATACCGGGCTTTAATAACAATAATACAGTATATAAAATGATCTCGGGGCGGATATAATTACACGGGCGGATGTGGCCCGCCCTTGAGTTTGACACATATGGACTAAATAGAACTTGAAAAGATATATTTTTTCAAATGTGATCGCAATTCAGATAGAGTTGACGCACTACAGCCTGCATGCCTCAATAAGTCATCCTCCCTTGCCCTTACTTTTTACCGTTCATCTAATGAATACACTGAGTATGGCTTTACCAAAACAATCATTGATGGCTAATAAAGTATCCATTATTCGAGTATGTAGATCGGGTTATATATATATATATATATATATATATATATATATATATATATATATATATATATATATATATATATATACCCGCGTATCGCAGCGAGAAGTAGTGTGTTAAAAAGCTAGAAAAGAAAAGGGAACATTTTAAAAATAACGTAACATGACTGTCAATATACAGTATTTGTTTTGTGAGTGTTACTGAGTGTTGCTGTCATCAAGGATTTGATTATCATTATTTCTTTCAATCAGGTTTGTATTTGTAGGATGTGTTGTGTTCAAGTTACATTCCGTGTTTGTCAATCGTTGTAAAGATGACAGGTTTCATTCATCGATTCGTTTCTTACTGCATCAATAAACAGCTCGTCTTCTTCTTTATCTGAGACCTGACACACTGCATGCACGGGTTTTTTTTACACTGTCTTCCTTTAGCGGGACATTGACTTTTTCCAACGTGTGCTTTGTTTCCGCAGTAGTTGGATTTATGAATATGCTTGTATGTATGAGACGCTTCATATTTTTGCTGCCTTTTCAATTGTGTAATTCAGTTTTGTTCAGCTCTTTGGAACTGTTGCTTTTATCTGTGCACGCGTCAGTTCACGTGAGCCGCTCGGTGTACATGCATCGAAGGTTCCCAGCTGTGCTGGTGCCATCTCGTGCTATGTCCATGGCTGTATTTAATGTTACCTTAGTCCTGGCACTTAAAACTTTCTCTCGCAGTTTCGCTGAGTTTGTGTCAAACACCACCCTGACCATCTCATCTTCCTCTCCATAAGCACAGTCCTTCACCCGTGAATATTTATCCGTGGCAGTTTGCTATTGGATTGCCGCTGACGGACGGCCTTATATGGGCAGGCACTAAATTACAAACGCCAGCGGAGCCTGTCTATGAACTTAATTTAAAGTGTAGGTTTACATCGTGCTTTGTTTCAGTAGCAGAACTCATGAATATGGTTGTATATGTCACCGCCGCTTCTTATTGTTTCGCTGCCTTCTCAATTATATAATGCATGTTTTCTTCAGCGCTTTTTGAGGTCTTCCTGGTTTTCTATGTACTGCGTGATTACGTGGGAGGCGTGATGATGTCACACGAAACTCCTCCCCACGGCGTTGAAGCTCATCTCCATTACAGTAAATGGAGAAAAACTGCTTCCAGTTATGACCATTACGCGTAGAATTTCGATATAAAACCTGCCCAACTTTTGTAAGGAAGCTGTAAGGAATGAACCTGCCAAATTTCAGCCTTCCACCCACACGGGAAGTTGGGAAGTTGGAGAATTAGTGATGAGTCAGGGCTTTGCCTTTATTAGTATAGATAGAGAGATGTGTTCGCTGACGTTATGATCGCCTTTTGGGGACAGTCGCGGTGGGTCTTGTGTAGACTGGTGAGACGCCCCGCCATTAATCGGCTGTGATGGCACTGTGAGTCCTCCACTCGTATGCGTGCGTTCATAATCCGAGCTGAGGATCTGATAATCGTATACGTGCAAAAGAAAGTGTGAATCGCCTTAATATTATTTTGCCGTGGTGTAGAAAAGGGGTCCCGTGTTTGCACATGTCTGGGCTATAGCGCAGGGGGAGGATGAAAAAAATTAAAAGTGCTCACTTTGACTTAAGGCAGAAGCGCAGTCAGCGTCTCAAAGGCCGGCACAGCTATGCACGCGCGCTGGCTGCTCGACTTTTGCTGGGCAGGAGACCACAGTTTTTGCAGACACGTTCATGATATCAAAAGTCTCAGCTCTTTGGAGGTAATTCATATATTATATATATAGCAAAATACCCGCCAGCAGCGGAGAAGTAGTGTGTTAAAGAAGTAATGAAAAAGAAAAGGAAACATTTTAATAATAACGTAACATGATTGACATTGTCATGAGTGTTGCTATCATATATATTCCTGCCTAAATAAGTCACCCTCACTTCGCTCTTAATTTTTTACCGTTCATTTAATCATGGCTAGTGGCGGAAAAATTATAAAATGGAAGGAGGATGGCTTTACCAAAACAATTATTGATGGCGAATCGATTATTCATAAAGCTTGAATTGGTGATCTGTTTTTCTGTGTTAACCTCATATTTTTTCAGACTTCTTCTCAAACTAAGGTGGTGCGAGGGTAAAATGAATCGGGATACGGTGATCAATGTAATCGGTGTACCAGGAAATCATGCATTGACAAAAGCTCCCTTTGCTTGTAATGCAAAGTGTGATTAAATGCATTATTTTTTAACGCGTTAAGGAGCACATGCATCGAAGCTTCTCAGCTGTGCTTGTGCTAAGAAAAGGAAAGATTTTAAAAATAACGTAACACGCTTGTCAATGTGACCTTTTGTAAGTAGTGCCTGGAGGATTCAGTGTGTAGAAACTCTATAGAGACAGCGTGTGTATTAACTTGAGGTAAATGGGAGGGGAGATGATGACGTGACTCCCCACCCTTTAACTGTCAATCCCCACAAACACAGTCTCTGAATTTGCATAAGCACACCCCTTCACCTACAATTTTAACTTAGTTACAAAGTGATCAAAACTCTCGTTTATATCCTGCGTCCTCTCATTAAACTTGTATCCCGCATTACCTGTGGGCATGTGAAACGCCAGCGGTAGCCTGTCTATGAACTTAATTTAAAGTTTAGGTTTACACCTTGCTTTCTTTCCGAGGTAGCAACACTCATGAATATGGTAGTATATGCCACTCGCTCGCTTCTTATTGTTTCGCTGCCTTCTCAATTATATAATGCATGTTTTCTTAAGCGCTTTTTGTAGGTCTTTCTGGTTTTCTACGTATTGCGTTGACAGTCAGTTCACGTGATTACGTGAGAGGCGTGATGATGTCACACGAAACTCCGCCCCCCACGTCTTTCCAGCTCAACTCCATTACAGTTAATGGAGAAAAATACCTTCCAGTTATGACCATTAGGCGTAGAATTTCAAAATGAAACCTGCCCAACTTTTGTAAGTAAGCTGTAAGGAATGAGCCTGCCAAATTTCAGCCTTCTACCTACACGGGAAGTTGGAGAATTAGTGATGAGTGAGTGAGTGAGTGAGGGCTTTGCCTTTTATTAGTATAGATGTAGATTATTTAAATGAAGTTAAAGTTTTATCGGTATAATAAAGTTATTTTGCTGCATTTCATCTTAAAAATTATGTCATCATCATATGTAAATACGCGCTTTATAAAGTGGCGCAGGTTGTGCAATATTTTAACTGTATCGCAAGTTTACAGTGAGGTAATTGTACTTATAAGTACACACAGTTCTACAAGGAGCACTTGATGGACTGATTGTGTTTATATTTCTTGGGATGAAACTTTTTCTGAACCGCGATGTCCCAACAGAAAAGGCTCTGAATGAGAGCAGCTCAATAGACAGCATGGCTGAGGCAGCGTGTGCTTGATGCTGTATATTGATAATTCTCTTTCTGATCAGCTGCTGCTGTAGAGCTGATTCCCCACTCAGATACAGTGATATAAATACTCCGAGTGGTGCAGTGAGAGTAATATGGAAAAAGATGATCCGCTGTGGCAACCCCTAACGGGCGCAGCTGAAAGAAGGCGCAGTGAGAGTAACAACGCTAAAGCAGCTGTGGTATTTGGAATAGTTTGACCATTCTGTGGACCATTATATTATTACAGGTTAATTACAATTGGATGCATTAAAGTAATAAACAATATGCGGTTAATTTCAGTGTATTTATAAAGCCACATCAGGGACATGGATCTAAAAAAGAAAGGGAAACCACGCTGGAACAGTAGCACTGCTTTGACGCTCGGTGCCGCCAGTTTGCAAAACCGAGCGGGAGGACTTGTGTATGCCAGGGTATGAGGTACCGTGGAAATGTGGGTGGCTTTACACCAAATTCAGGTTTTATACATTCCATTTTGAGCATGGAAACGAGAGTACACAACACTGTTTTGTGCATACGCACCATTTATACATGAGGCCCCTGGTCCTTTCCAGACTCTGTTGCATTAAAACAATCCACCACAGCATCTGTCTGTGTGTGGTAGGGTGCGATTCTCAGCCCCTTTATGCCTAACACCTCATAGAACTGTTTTAACAATTTTCATGTAAAATTACTTCCCTGATCAGTTAATATTTCTTTAGGTATCCCTACTATAGAAAATAATTGAATCAGGATCCTTGCTATGTGGGGTCATGTGTCTTTCTAAGGGGAAATGCTTCTGGGTACCTAGTGGCACACACACAACTAACATGTATAGTACAGTATTTATAATCTGCTGTACTCCTTACTTCATGACAATTCGAGAAAATGGCTGTTCAGCGATGGGCAAGGGTATCATTGGTGCTCAATCCCCTTTCCTCACCTGTCCTAACTTTTGACATTCAGGGAACGCTTTGTGAAATGTAGTCACATCCCTAGACCAACTTGCCTAGTAAAAGTATTTGGACACCTTGGCTATTGTCTTTGCTGTTCATAAATGATGTGCCCAAGGTATACTAATATCCATTTTAAGTACCTGCTCTCTCAAGCATACAGGTAAATCTATCCTTTCTCCACACTCACTCATTCTTATGATAAAGAATTCCATCCTTTATAATAAACTGTTCACCTGTCTTTGTTGGTTTCTGCCCAACAGCTTTGTCAAAACAGAAGTGTAAACTGGAGTCATGCTGTTGAGAGGTTCCAAGATCCTCCGGTAAGTCAAAGGTCAACCCAGAATTGTCATCAACTGGTATCTGGACTCTTTCTTCCCCAGGCGTCTGCCAAACCGACTCTTGCCCTTTTTTGCCTGCAGGATTTCTGGACCAGGCCCCCTGCAACATCCTCCTCAGAAAAGGGCACAGAGTCCCAGCCATCCAGGTCATTCACATGCTGTTTGGTTGCTTGTAACCATCAGCGACTCTGCCATCAACTCTTTTTGCAGCCAGCCTGTCTTTAATTTCAGGCACGTCCAATCCGAACAGGACTGGAAATGGCACGTTTTCTAATTCGCCCATGGGTAATGCATACCTAGTGTCTCCAATTACCAAAATAACCTGCACCAAAGGACAAGCACACATCTCAGGGTCACACTCCTGTCTGATGCAGCCGTTTTTGGGTCAAGACAGTCTTGACCACCAACCCGAGACATACCTGGTATTAGTACATTTGGCCTGGTTCTTATGGCTCCTTTGTCTTCTGTCTGCAGGGTTTTTACGTCGACAATGGGCTGCCAGGAACACCTCCCCAAGTTCTGCTGCCTCTTTTGCAGTCTTGTAAAGGCCTGTGCTCTTGTATCCACACTCTGAGCTCTACATCAAATACCTGTAGCTTTGTTCTAATAGTAAGATCAATTACGTGTTTCTTACCACTCTTTTGGGGTTGTAACCATTTTCAACACTCATCTTTCAATCGGGACAAAAGCTCTTTTGGGATTTCAGTACTCTTCAATACTGTACTCCAAAAACGTACCCTATATATGTCTCAGGGTTCACTTCATATTTTTCTAAAACGGCCTGTTTCAATAAGTCATAATTCATTGACTCGTCAACGTCCATAGGTACAAATACAGCTCTTGCTATTCCTGCTAGCATGGGAAGTAGGCAAATAGCCCATTCTCCTTTTGCCCAAGAGCACACAGTTGCCATACATTCAAAAGGTACTGTTCAATGTCCTCACCCTCATCATAAGGCAACATCCTCGGGAAGTCCCATTGCTTGTCACGACTGTTCTCATTAACCATCCTAGGTGATGTTGCTAACCTTGGTGACAAAGACTCAGGAACTACTACAGAGGATTGCTGCTGGTTCCTGTGCACCTCTTCCTGTAGCTGAACAAATTGATGGTAGAGGTGTCGCCATCTCTGTTCCAGGCACTGCTCCCATGACTCCTGTGTGGCCATAAACAGCTTCAGCAACTGCCCAGGGAATGTACTTCATCTCCTATAGCTACTGTTCCTTAGCTTCAGCTCCTGCCAATTGTTCTTCCTCTGTTCCAGTTATCATCTCTGCCGCCTTTCCTGGAGTTCAAGTCTCTCTAACTGCCTTTTTGGGTGATGCCATGTTACTTCTGTGTCAGATTTGATATTATTTTTGCATCTCAAAATAATAAAAAAAAAAACCTTATTGTCCACTGAATGATCCCACCGATGCCACCATTTCATCATGTCCCCAAGTTCCTGCTATAGCCTATGATAAGAGACTTTGAGGCATGACAACTCACACAAGCACTGATTATGACGGATGTTTACACAGCCTGTCACTTGATAGCACTCCACACAGGGACTCACTAGCTATGGTGTGAACAACACGTGTGTCTGCACTTATAACCCTAAGGTTACTTTACTCTCCAAGAATAACCTAAAAACCTAAGGCCAACACACCTTGATCTCCATGAATAACCCAGACACACTCGGTTAAAACTGCTTACTGACAAGTTATTGTGAGGTCCACTCTATTGGGGAGTCCCACTCAGCCTGCTAAACCCTGTGAGAAAGATACTAACAATCTCCTCACACTTAGTGCCCTGTATTTACCTTACATCAATCAATTTAGATATACAGTAAAAAAAAAAGGTGTACAATTTTAAAAGTAGCGTTTATTAAAATTAATTAATAGCAAGAAAAAAGTGTGGATGCATATATAGTACCCTCCAAAAAGTTTGAGATAAAGCTGCATTTTCCTTGATTTGCCTCTCTGCTCCACCGATTAAAATTACAAATCACCATCTCTTTTGTTTTTTCACATATACCAGGCCAGGAGAACCACAACAGCTGAAAGAAAGCATGAATCATCCTCTTTAGAAAGTGTAGTATGTGAATGAAGAGATGCACTGTGTTCAGTGTTGTAAAAGTAGCGGGGAGTGGATTGATGGCAGCTAGTCAACAATTCAGATCCGAGTAAAGTGCACGTTGCAGACTTTCATTTACGGGTATTTGCATAGATTTTGCTCACACCATGTAGAAATGACAACACTTTTTCCGCATGTTCCCTCCATTTCAGAACACCATAATGTTTGGGACAATAGCAATAGTAAGGCAGTCATATTTAGTACTCCTTGAGGTCTGTGATTCATAGACATCATTAGGTGCGGAGGATCTTCTCTGGTGATGCTCTGCCAAGCCTCTAATGTAGCCATCTACAGCTACTGCTTGTTTCATGGGCTTGCCCCCTTAAGTAGTCTCTACAGCATATGGAAGGCATGCTCAATTGGATTTAAATCAGGTGACTGGCTTGGCCATTCAAGAATTTTTCATTGTTTGCCATTGAAAACCTCCTGTGTTACCTTAGCATTAATGAGATGAGATGACTCTACACCTGAATATTCATTGTGCAACTGGTGTCAGCATTTACACCATCAATAAAGCTAAATGTGCCTGTGGCAGTCATACATGCCCAAGCCATAACACCCCAAACACCACGTTTAATAGATGAGATGACCTTGGACCTTGCTCTTGCCATCGCCCAAATACAGGTACATCCTTTGTCTTGTCTAACCAGAACACTTTTTTCCACCATTGTGCAGGCCCTTTAAATACTTTTTCGCAAACTGTAATCAGGCCAGCCAGTTTTTAAGTCTTCTGTGAATTTGGTTTCTGTTTTGACTGATAGGTGTTTGGGGCTTTTTCTTTACCATAGTGAGAGGATTCTTCTGTCTTCAACAGTGGAGGTTTTCTTTCACCTACCATTCATTTTGCAATTACTGAGCTCACTGGTGCATTCTTTCTTTGTACAGATATTCCAGACAGTTGATTTAAGCAATCCTAAGGTTTTACTGATATCATTAATGGTTTCAGCTTCAAAAAGGCTTCTTTGACTTTTATTTGCATACTGTAGCTGTTGTTCTCATGTTGAACAATGGCAACTACAGACTCCAAATTGAAGTATGTAGGTACAGTAGAAGTAAGCCTATCTAATACCTGCTGTAATGAAACGCAAACACCTGTGACGCTGGATGAACATTTTTAGGCACCAAGTTCCAGGCCCTCCACCCCTTTATTTTTACCTTCAACTAAGGTCAGTTCTTAGGATGAAAGGAGTGTTGCTTTCCTCAGCCCTTCCACTTCACCCACTTTGTCTTTTCCCAATCCTTCATAACATAATTTATTACATTGGACAACGTTTACAACAAGGCCTTGCCTTTGTATTCATAGAGTGAAAATGTGACCTCCTTGTCTCAATTGTCAAAGGACACCATCTTTAAGAATATCAATCCTATTTATCCACTGACCCCTTTCGTCAGTTCTCCTTCACAAATGTGAAGACTGCCCCTCCCGTCACTTTACGCCTGATTTGTCTTTTGCCTCAAATTCTCTCTCATTGATCCTCTCTGTCCAAACTCCTCCTTCAGCCTCCCACTTTCCTTCTCCTGGACTCTCTTAATCCAATCCACTAGAGGCGGACTTTGTTTTTGGGTAACATTCGTACCAAGTTGGCACTGGCCTCTCACACTCCGTTGATTCTTTTAAGTTTTCTTTCTATAACCGATAATTGGATGTGACTGGAGGTCTAGTACTTGGGGACACTGAGCACTCACCCTCCTCAGGGCATTTTCTTTTCTGGTCTGCTTCCCTTTTGTTTTGTCACTCAGTCATTATCTTGCTGATCTATATTATCATTTCTCATTGACAGAAGTTTCATTTGTAGAAATTCTTGTTTCTTTGTGTATTTCATTTATTCTCTCAAAAACAATTTTCATCACAGCATCAGTGATTTAACTTGAGTATCATGAAACTTTTGTACTAAAATGGACAAAACTTGAAGAAATGCAATTTGTTTAAGGAGGCAACCTGATAGGCCTGAACAGCAAATTGTTGAAGGCATGTGGAACACAAATAGCTGGTGGTTTGAGAGGACATTTTGAACTAATGAATTCTGGAACAAGTTAAAGCAGTCCAATAATAGCAGGGATGCTCCGGAGATCCACCCATCTTCTGAATACACTTCATCCCAAGCAAATTAACAGGGTGTCCCAAAAAAATGCCAGAGGAAAATGGCCAAAGCAAATCTGCCGGGAGCTCCTATACTCTGATGCAACATGGCCTGTGAAAAAGGATAACTAATCCTGGAAAGCAGTTGATGCTGCTACCATGGACAGATCCATCATAACAGGCAGTGGAAGGCTGAAGCATATTTTATGAATGACTCCGATAATTATAAAGATGTCCTTTTATCCCTATCAAGAGAATATTAACTTCATGAGAGCTGGGGTGTCACTTTTTCGTGAGAGCTGATTTGAAATCAGATTTGAATAGAGTCAGCATATATGCAGAGGAAGTACATCAGAGCGGCTAATATTAAGTTATAGCCCATTATTGTACAAGCCCTATGGAAGTGGTCAGAGGTCTGAACAACAACAAAAAAATGAGAAGTACTACTGCTCGTGATACTTTGACCCAACTCCGCAATAAACATATCTAGTGTCTCAACTTAAGAAGTTGACTAATTATTCAAGAGTGTTTCAGGAAGCTGTTCAATGAAAAAGTCACAGAATGATGCAGCTCTGAATGGGTGTCTCCAGTAGTTCTTGAGGACTTATGAGGGATCTATGGCAAATATCAGGAAATCAATGATATAATTCAACACGATGCTTAAACCAATATGTCATTAGTTAAACTGAAGTGTTGCTATGTACATTAGTGTGTTCCTCCCCCCCAAGGCAGGGACACATCTTGGAGATGATCTAGAAGGCATTTAAAATTGAATATCCCGAAGTGTCATCTATTTAAGGCTCACTTCACCTTTCTGGGGCACAGTGTTTGAGAAATTGGTGCAGGCTGGCCAGAAACAGTGGTTTCCACAGGGGTTATCCCCCAAAAAGCTATTGGGTAGAGTTTACAAGGATTATTTTTGGATTGGTGGTGTGGGATCATAAATTAATTCCTCACTTTGCAGACATTGCTGCCAATCCTCCAACTCACCAACAAGGTAGTTCAGTGGTGTTGGACCAAGGACTGTCAAATAGATACATCAGCTTAAAATGGAGCAGATGACATCTTCTGCATTGGCATTGCCTATTTCTATTTCTAACAGGCTGTTAAAGATACAAACAGATGCAAGTAATGAATGGCTTGGTGCATGTTTGAGGGTGATCATGTGTACTTCTAGGGTATTATGTGGTCCAGAACTGAACTACAGAAAAAGAGTACTTAGCAGTGGGGTAGTCTGTTGAAAAATGGTGAAAACATTTTAAAGGATTTTTTTTTGGATATACACTTGTTATAATAGCCTCAGCTTGGCAATACATTTTCCCCAAACCATCAATCAAATCAGGAATGAGACAGACCTTTTTAAATGATGGCAGTATTGCACCTGGATGAAATACCTTATTGAATATTATATCCTTATTGGTTATTGTTGACTAATATTACAAATGGATACAACTATTTTGTGCTAAAATATACCAAAATCCCACAGTAGGAGTAGCAGTTTTAAAGAATGACATCCTCAGCCAAAATTGCACGTGTAATATATGGTGTCTAATCTGAATGGTGCCTAGAGGTTCTAAAGAAAAATTAACCTCAGCCTATCATCTGTAAACTAACAGAGCTAAGAAAGTCGACAAAAATTTTGAAAACTATAATTGTCTCATTTGTGGATGACAGATATAAAGAATGCTGATGGCTACCAGAGCACTTAATTCAGTGGTGCATGAGATCAGGGGTGCTTCAGTAGCTCATCCGGCTCCAGTAGAAAACTGAAAGGACATTTAATTGTTAGGCACCCAGCCTCGACTTTGTCAATTTTGAAATTTTATCTTTTTATTAGCCTATCAAGTCAGGAGAAGTACAGCAGTATTTAAAGCCAGTGAAGTATTTTAGTAGATGATTTACAAATGTACAGTTTCTTGTGGGTAATTTGATTTGGATTTGCCACTTTTCGAAGGCACTGAGACCTATGGCTGTAAGTTCTTCACAATCCCAACACCCAGATGGTGAATGTGGTGAAGAAATGAAAGATTCTAAACAACAAGGTTAAATGGGGTTCTGCTAACAGTGTGAAATAGGACTGTGTTAATGAAGTCAAGCAGAAACACTGCTTTGGCTATCTGGTAGAATTGGTGGGGTAGGGGAAGGATGGGAGCTTTATGCAGTGAGCTACATTTAGTTAGTTATCTTTTAAACAAGATCTGTATTTGCTGTTTGCACCATTGTTTTCTTCATAAACTTGTTTCTTATACAAGAATGTACCCTTTGAAGCTGGTTTGCAATAGTCCATCTTAGTGAATTTAAATACCACCCGGTAAACAAAGTTATTTATTTATTTATTCATTTTAGTGCAACATGGAATCGAGGCCAAGAAAGGAAAACTCTGGTGGCCATTTCAAGTTTAAAAACTGAGGGTTTGCCCTTGCCTGTGAATATCTGGCAGCTGTCCCTTCGTGCAAATTATCTATTTATTTTGGGTGGGGGTACAGGCAGGGAGCATGTCGGAGATCCATTTACATTGCAAATCAGTACTAGATGAAGCTGGTGAGATGAATGATCTTTCAGTTTTTGAGATCCTAACATCTTTCATTTGCTTCACAACATCTGTTAAGCTGGCGGCTTTAGTTCATCATTCATAAAGACAGTGAAAGAATGGATGTAGTGACCATTGTTTCCTCTTCTCTGTGTTATAGAAATGTGTATGTAACTGCTCACTTGGTAAATGTGGTATTTATAAAAATAGGTGCAGAATAAATTAGTTGCTCCAGTTGCAGTTCTTCAAAATGATACTTGAGTGAAGTAAGAGGACTGATGGGGAAAAGTCCTATATAGGAATACTGGATGTCGCCTAAAGGAATGCATCTGGAGGGCAACTGGGAGATCCAATAGTTAAAAGGGAACCCATTACACACACAAGACTTTGAAGTAAAAAAGAAAAAAAAAAAAAAGTCAGAATTTATCTAATTTGTTTGATCGACAGCTTTCCACTGTAGTAAATAGGGCTTGTTTGATTTCTGAGGAATTCACCACAAACGTGTCAATGGTGTTTTTGATATACTTATGATTGCAGAAATCCAAAATTCTAAGTTTAGTGCTGGATGGCTAATCTTTCATTCAGAGAAAGCAACTGACACAGCTTTAATGATTTGTTTAAGGGTGTAGAGAATTCAAAAAAGGAGGGAGGGTTGAAGAAAATATATAGGTGCTATTATTTTAACTGTGACATTTTGGTAATAAAACCTAGAATCCAAGATGGCTGGTGCATGTTTTAGAGTTAAAGTATTGGCCATTATTTATTTTTTAAAACATCTTTTTGAAATGTCTACAACTTTTTGTTGTCTCTGAACTGCCCAAATCCAAAACTACATTTATATCATATACTATTTACCATAAATCATAAAATGTGGTGATTTACAGTAATTAAGAAGATTCACTTACTTGAAAAGAAATGCTCATGTTTGTTTTTTTTTTTAAATTGATTTATTCATAATCCTTTCCAATTGCTTATATACACAATACAATTATCTGTTGCTCTAAAGCATGTTCAAATTTTATATACTGACTTGTTTCACATGTTCTTAAGTACACTTTTGAATCTGTTTAAACGTTTTCGCTTTACTTAGTACAAGTAAACTGACGTTGATTTTCAGAGAATATCAGAGCTGAAAATGAGCTATGGAGGTGCTGTTGATGCAGATACTAATATAAAAGGAGATGAATTTATAGAAAAGGACAGCGGCGACAGGAGATTCAAGTCCATTTCCAGCCACCGAGTTCTACATTAAGCACACATAATGGCAACAGAAAATAAAAATCACATTCTAGCATCTTACATTTCCTACAGATTGCATAAGTCGACTTGTGTATAGGAAAATCTGCAATCACGGCAATGTAATTACTTTCACCACATTAGGAAAACTGTTAAATGAAAATAATTGATCACATTATCATCACATAAACACAAGTTTAACCAAAGTGTGGCAAAACAGTTTCTTGTAAAATAGGATAGCAGTTCTCGAACATTTCAAAATTGTTCACAACAGGAAAAAAAAAAAAATATTTCCACATAACTGCCCACTGGAAAGAAGGTGACATCTCCCATCCAGAAGACAGCTCCTATATGCAATAAACATGAAAAGCCACAAAAAGCAGCAGGTCATTTATTTCATTGCCTTCAGGATTATGTTTACAGTGTTCACGCAGCACATTTTACAAAACAAACTTAAGGGCAGAGATGTTTTCCGAGATCATTAACGCTAGTTGTCCTAAACTGACTTATCTACTACTCTAATACACTAAACCCTTACAACTGAGCTGATTCTGGTATTTTTATATACATTGTGATTATTCCTGCGTTCAACTTTACAGTTAACAATACAAATAATTATAAAGGTGACACATATTAACCCTACATTTGGAATATATTAAAAAAAAAAAGAGAGAGAAATGTTCCTAACACTTACGAAAACATAATTATGCTGAAAACTGTACATTCCTGTTCAGTACCAGTTAACTACAACTGAAAGGTTAAATAGCTGCTCCGTGTGGAGGTCAAACTGCTGTACAACTTACTCTCACACATGACATTCTACAGGACCAGCATGCATTTGAGTTTCTGTAACTAGCAGGAAATCTCATTGTCTCAGTCCATGACGAAGAAAAGAGCCGAGAAGCAGGAGCCTTGCTTTAATTTTTCTTAAACAAACAAACAAAAAAAAAAGTTGACATTTTTAGAAAATCCTTATTAACATTAGCTGATCAATATCAAAACCTGATTTTGAATCATCTTTAAAAGTTCCAATTCATGTCAGAGCTGGTAAAAATTGCACTTAGCAAATGAGCCGTGAATTCTGAATGGACACATTCAGATTTTTCCAGGTTCCTCAGTCTTGATTTTGCGTGTATGTTTGTATTTATCAACATAAGCTTTCACCAGATTTGCAACTTTTTCAGTATTTACTTCTCCACTCTTGCTATGGCAAACCTAAAAAAAAACAAAAAACACAAAAAAAAAGTTTTTATATTAGATAAAGATTGGAAATGACCCTGTAACAGCATCGGCATGTTTGTGTATTTCATAATGCACAGACACATCTTGGAGGCTCTTTCTCAAGTGATATCAGATATTTTCCTTTATCTTTTGCATTCTCGTATCAATTAATTAAAAACTTGTCAATATCACATCACACCAGAATATTTATAAAATTAGCGTCAAACTGGCTCAAATTATACAATTAAGTTCACTCTTTCAAGGTATGAACAAACAAAAGGCGACATATCAAAGAGGTAGAAGGTTAAATCATTGACAAAGGTCTTTGCTATTGTTTCGATTTACCCAGTAGACTGCAGCACTACAGGATAAACTGAGGACCAAACACCTCTCATCTCCATTCTCCTTACACCATGCCATCAAATACCCTGAGGAAATGTGATGCATATTATGGATGACACAGATTTTGCAAGGGAATATGAGAATATGGGGGTAATGGTGGATGAGGATTAAGAGCCAGACAGAGGTTTGTAGAGATGGGGGAAAAAAAAAATGCATCATCACTGCCACATATATATTCAACAGCGCTTGCATCTGGCTGCTTTGAACTGTATTATCACGTACAGAATGGTCATCCATTTGTTAGTTGTATTTTCTACACAATATGACTAGTGAACAAATTTTGACACCTATCACAAAAAAGTGAAGGGAAAAAAAGCATTTGGTTGGTGTTTAAAATCACCAATGCCAATCCAGACTTTAAATGATGGAGTAAGTAGCTGCAAGCCATTGGTCTCTTCTTATAGTGATCCTATTAGAGCACAGAGTTAAACCACATACTGAACAAGCAGTCCAGCAGCTCCAATGTTACATAAATATGTGAACATTTAAATTAAAAACGATCATGCAAGCTTGAAGTGAACACCAGGAGCACCCATAGCACTAATATTTATAGCTTATGAAAACCCAAGAAATAACTGAATGAGAGCTGTGGGAGCAGAAGGCAATTGGGGTAACATTGCTTAACATGTGTACAAATGCATGGGTTGGGTGTGTTTGTGCCCTTAAACAAGACAGTTTGTACAGGTCGAGTATACACTAAGAGGCATGCTTAACTTTTCTTTTTTCAAAGATTTTTCTTCTTTGCTTGTGCAGAAGAGGGCAGAATGACAGTGTCTGATCTGAATGATTAGGCTACCACAGCACAAGGCTTATTGACTTCCACATTTCCCCTGACACTAAAATGTATAGTTTCTGCATTGACAACAGTGCTTAGCAGGCTAACATCTTTTCTGGCCTTCAACTTAATCACAGTCACTTTGTCTTTTTTCCATGAAGCAGCTTTATGAGACCATGTATATAATGGCAGCTTGGTTCTACAGTGTTGTATCCATTAGTTTCACTATCTGATGACCAGTTAATTTTATCACCACTGTTGCTTGTTTCAATTAATGGTTCAATTTAAGCTTATTTTAAAATTGGCTTTGGAACTTTGCGTTTGCATGCAATTTTTTTTTTTAATTTGAAGGCATCACCCCACTCATGAATATTGATTTTTTTTTTTTTATATAAACAGGATGATGGTATTTTATAAACAAGATGGCAGCAGAATACTATACCAAGCATTATTCAGGCTTAACACTTTATATTCCATGAAAAAAGGTTATGCCAAATGCTTCCCAGGGTCAACCATATTTACATAGAATTCCGAGCCTGAGGGAGATAGTGGGTTAACACCACACAATCTGAACTGGATTATTTTACTTGGTGGCAAAGACTAAAAGGATCAATAACATCTAAGTACACAGGAATAGGTTACCACTTTACAACACATCCAGTTATTCAGAAGTCATGCATTTTCAGTGTTACTGGCTTCAACATATCTTAATCATGATAATTTCAAATACATAAATTTGGCAACAAACATACAAAACATTAATTAAAAACCAACTAACACTTTCACTTATTAAACATTATTGTAAAGAATATATTTTACTGCACTTGTTGTTACAGGCTTAAAGCAGACATTCATATTTCAGCCTCACATTCACTGCATCCAATATAGGAGGGAAGTTAAAATTTTTAGCAAACTTAATAATAGTAAAGTTCATTTCAGCGCTCTTCTCATTTGAGGTTAGACTGACACCCACATTTCCACAGCTTATACAAAAAAGCTAAGAACAACATAGTCTAAAATGGATGAAAATTACTCTACGAGCAAACAGATTTTCTTATAAACTAAACCAAGTGTTCCTTTCAGATAAACTAGAGCAATAATTGATAAGCAGAATTTATTTCTGACTTTTTTCAAAGAACATCTTTATGTGACATAAGTGCATTATTTTTAATTAACACTTACCTTATCTACTGCCTTGCGGACAATCTCTTTATATTCATCCTTAGTAATATCTTTATTTTGATAGTAAGGTTTGATTGCTAATTTTACTTCATTAACCGCCAATTCCTGTATTTGTAACCTCTAGAGAAAGGAGAAAAAAAAAGATTCTTTATATGCAACGGCCAACTATCATACAGTAAGCAAAAAATCTGAGCAGTATAACATAGCCCTTGCCTCCTTTCTATTCCAAATAATGTAATCTCAATGCAAGGTCGGGGTGGGATGGAGCCCATCCCAGCTCCATCAGAAAAATACTTTGTAAAAGGGCTTTCAAATTTTTTGTACAATCCAAATATGACTCAAATACATGTAGGAAATCACTATTATTAAGACTGCTTGACAATGCATGCGAGATAACTTAGTTTAATGGGCAGGGCATTGCACAAATGTTTGCTTCTCATCTTTCATCCAACCAACCACAGAATTTAAAGGACTTGTGAGAGGCGCAGTGAACTACAAGTTGAAACTGAGCCAGACATCACTGCTCCAAAATGGCTATATGGGCTGAAATTACCTAGGTCTCATTCAATAAAATGTATTTTTGTATAGCGCTCTTCAATGAGTGCAGGTGTAAAATACCATGACAAGTTCTCAAGTAAAATGTACTGTAAGTATAAATTTTACAAATTACAAAATACTGAAATAGAGTACATAAAGACACTGATTTGTTAAAACACAGAGAAAACAAAACAGAAACCGATTAACAACAATAGAAACCAAAAATATTTGTTGATTATTTAATTTTAATTAAAATGTCCTGGGGCAACTCCAAAAACCTCTAGGAACATTTGTGACAACTGTCCAATTACAGTAATTACCATGCAGTTGACTGTGGACACTGGAGAGGTAAAACATGCTTTACAGGGGCTGGCTACAAAAGAAGGGGTCTGTGAGAGTGAAAGAAGGTAAATAACCATTACACAGTGTCAGGGATGCCAGGGTCAACGACCCCGTCGGGACGCCGTGAGGGACTGGATGTGGGTCTGCGCCCACCCTGGATCACGTGGGGGCCGCCTTCCTGTTTGCTTTGGGGGCCACGAGTTGAGGGCATGGAAGCCCCACTCTGCAGGGGCTCGTGGTCACCGCTAGGAGGCGCCCCAATGCCTTGGGGACCTGTTGCCTCAGCACTTCCGCCACACCAGGAAGTGCTGGGGGGAAGAATTAGAAGGATACCCGGAGAACTGCCGGGAGGACAGCCGGCACTTCCGCCACGCTGGGGCGTGGCCAAGAGGGGAACGCCGGTAACCACCTGGAGCTCATCTGGGAGAGAATAAAAGGGACCATCTCCCTTCATTCAGTGCTGGAGTCGGGTGGAAGAAGGACGAGGCAGAAGAGAGAGTGGAGGCGGCCCAAAGAGAGGCATTTTGTGGCCAGGACTGTGTGTTGGGGTTTGTGCACTTTTGGACTGGGTCTTAGTGACCATTAACTATTGTAAATATTGTAAATAAAACGTGTGGTGGTGAAAAAACAACATGTCCGCCTATCTGTGTCTGGGTCGGCTCCACAACACATTAGCTGCATGAGATTTTTTTTCTCAGGATAAAGCCTAGTTAAAGAAAGCTTATATCATGCAGGACAAGACCATGAAAAGTAAAAGTAGGTGTATGTGCTAATCATTCTCTGCAATCTGTCAGTAGTCTGAAACCCAAGAAGCGAAACTGGATTTACAATATGTTTATGTCAGTGGCCACAGAGTGTAAACATTTTCTTTCATTAAAGATTTAGTTTCTCCACATATGGAGAATAGAAAAAAAATGAAAAATAAGGCTGTACTGTTTGTGTTGCATTGGGCTTAATTAATGGGTTTTGCACTTGGTAAACTGTCAAAAAAAATTAACAGTTGCCTTATCGATACCTGTAAATTCTGATCAACTGAGGCAAACACATATAAGGAAGAAAAATGTATTGCAGTGAGTTTACAACAGACTGGCTTCCACAATCTAAAGCTCTAGTAATGGTGGGATCCTTTTTTCAGTTTGAAACTAGCTTCTGTTTGGTCACAACCTAAATATGTTAGAATGGATGGTGATAAAGAATCTTTTTTGATATTGATTTTACAATGCTTTTGAATGTAAGATGCTGTTCAGTGTCAGAGATATAATCAAAGTAATATTTTTTTTTGTTTGAGTGTTCTGGTATTTGCCTTGTACTCTACCGAAGACTGACATTACATGGCAAATTCATCTGTCATTCAAGGCTCAACTGAATAAAAATGAAATGGACTGCAGTGCAGAAGTTAAGACAACGGATACAACCAATTGAAAAATAAGCTACAAAAGAGTTGAGTTTAAGAAAACACTTTTAAAGTTTACAACCAAGCAAATTCAATGTGTGTGTTACTTTGAATACACATGCCTTTTCTTTATTGCAGCTATCCACATTTACGTCAGGTTTTGCCACTTCTTTGTTCACCAAGGGTTTTCCAGCTGTTTGGGTAGTTGATGATGGAAGAACTACATTTGATGCGCCTTGTGTTGCATTCCCTGGAGTGTTTGCTGGAGCTTTAGGTGGATTGGGGATCACAGGAGCACTAAACTTGTTACCTGGGGCACTGGTCACCACCTACTCAAAACAGCCGTTCAGAAGAAAAAAAGGTTAGACCGATATAATGTATACACAACCAAAATCCTAATTTAGAAAAGGTGAACTGTTAAAATTGTTAAAAATGATATAATTACAATAGGCAATTTAAACCATAGAATATCATAGAAGCAGCTTTTTCTATAAGGCTTCTGACATTACAATTTCATTGCCAAACTCATTGTTAACTTTTTTGTTAAAGGCAAACACAACCGAAATGTATTAAAGACAATTTTTATAGAAAAACATTTTTAAAGAGAGAAGTTTAAATCCAGATATAAATATATTTGTCAAGATTTAAATGAACTATACTGCTTAAACCATCAATGATAAAAATATACAGAATTTTAGTTCATTTGGGTCTTAAACCTTGGAAACACTTTGCTCCAATTTTTCTATAATTAGAGAGAAGCCTAAATGCAAAATATTGGTAGCAGGTAATTAGAGTGGCTAAAGCGTGGCTTACTTCTGGACTAAACATCACAATTCAATAAACAAGAAACTAAAGTGTCAAGGGAAAGACTTTGAATTGAAGACCCACCCTTTCTTCAATGGTCAAGACTCCTCTCTTCAGCTCAAAAAGTCTTCCCTGTTATGCTTTAGTGTACTGTTTTTTGCAGTTTATTCCAGAAGTAACCACTTCATATTTTAGAAAAAAAAATCATGCATTTTACATGTTATGAGCACACAACTGAATAACCGACATGCAGATTGTGCAACACAAGTAGCATGAGGATTTTTTTTTTTATATCGCTTGCTGCTGTTCAGCATTGGTCACGATCAGTTCAGGCTCTATAGAAACTTCTTTGTACTTTCTACACGAAAGAATGAGATCAAACTTTTACTAGCCATTACAACAAACTACAAGGGGTAAGCAACATATTAAAAATGTCATTTTGGGTGGAGCGTTCCTTTTAATGTTATCGTAGTGCATCAAGCCTCTGCAGCATGGAAAAGCTAGAGAACAGAACGTACTACTTCAAGTGCTTTATGTCTTTGGTTTGCTGGCTATTGCTTGACTTTTCAACCATCTTAGTTTATAGAAGTTCCACTGACATAACCTCATAGTACTAGGCCTAGAATGAGGATAAATTAATCGGATTGATGTCTACCAAAACATTACCAACATATTTCCTAAATTCAGTTATTAAGAAGTTGATAAAGATGTCAACAAAGACTACTTCATTAGTGGAATAAAGATAAAAGATAGCTTGATACTGCAAAGCTTGAAAGGTATTCTTACCTGGGTCTGTTTTCCTTCTGACTGTGATGCAACAGTGTTTGACTGTTGGGAAGGTGGTGGAGGGGGGGGAGGAGGTGGCAGACCTTGAGTTACAGGAGGGGGCACCTGCATCAGAGGTACTGCAGAATGTAGGTGCACTGGTAACTGATGGGGCAGGTTGAATGGATTAGGTTGCATGTTCATTCCTGGTGGTGGTGGTGGTGGAGGAACATTCATTGGAAAGGGTAACATGTTCACTGATGGAGGCGGGGCATTCATTGGTGGAGGGGCATTTACGGGTGGTGGAGCATTCATTGGTGGAGGGCCACTCATTGGAGGGGGAACATTGATTGGAGGAGGAGGAGCATTCATAGGTGGAGGGGCACTCATTGGAGGAGGATTCAAAGGTTGTGGCATTACATTCACTGGATGAATCACATTTACTGGTGGTAGTGGCTGACTTTCATTCGGCTGGCTAGGTGGAGGCTCTGTGAAGGTTTTTTCTATAAAAAAAAAATTAATTATAATGCTATATTGTATAGTTTGTCATCTATCACACACTGCTCTCTCACACTAAATGATAAAAGTCACAATAAAATATACACATTCAAACAGATAGTGAATATTATACAGTATACAATATACTAGTGTTGGTTAGAGATATTGTATTTATATGAAAGGCAAGACATTATAATTTGCTCTAATTCTAACAATTGTTGGCAGCCTTTTTATTCACACAGTATTCTTTACACAAACCTCAGCACAACCTTTGGCCAACACAACTATTACTAGATATTTGTGGAAGAAAACTGTTACAGACAGGAGCAGAATCTCAACTAAATAAAGGCATAATGAAGCATAATGCATACAACTGACGGATTTCAAAAGTTCAACAAAGGGACGTCATTCGTTTCTTATGAAAATATGCCCCACTATTCCATGCGAGACATCCAAAATCTGGGCTGTAGTACTAGAATATAAATACTCTTCTATCCAGCTACAACAGACTTACAAGTTGGGTTGACTATCACATTTTTCTACCAAGAGACTGGTTTCAGTTATTACCAGATCTAAATCTTGTGAGATGAAACATGTTAGTCAGAGTAAAGCTCTCTCTCTCTCCTGCAAATCTGCAATTCTTATGTGACAAGCTGGAGTCAACACAGGTCAGAATCCTTGTGTTACTAAACTGCTTCCTTAATCCAGCAGGGTCCAAATAGATGACAATAGAATGGTCATTTCACAGCTTTGGAGCTCCGTTGTTAATTAACCTCCTACAGAATTTTTAGTTATCCTTGAAGTCATCAGAAGCCTGATATTGTAATGTGCACTCCAGCATTTTTTTTTTTAGTCAGTTTTATTATCTCAGCCGCGTTCACGAGCCCAAACACACCCCACCCCCGCATCTGACACTGCTGTTTTCATATAGACGTGCTGTAACACAGGTAAACTCAACTCCCTTCTACATCGGAGCAAGAATGCACATACCATTGCTTGCATACTAAAGTGTCAGCAGGCACTTTTCGTGGCATTACACACATTTTTGAGCATGCCCTCTGCACACTAATTGTGACTTTATGCTTTAGGAAGTAAATAAATAAATAAAGGTAAATCATGTCATAAAATGATTTCTTCAAAACGTCGAATGTTATTTATTTGGCACGGACATGTGCATGCATGGGGGATGGAATACCCGGCTGCTTGCAGCCTGATTTTTATCAGCACATTTAGATGACAAAAGACGCTGGTGGAGAGCAGTGATTTTAAGAAGCGATTTAAGGTGGGACGGATTTATGAGTTTTTTCGTAGGCTCTGGTAATCCTAGTGTTAAGAAACCAGATTTCTGCCTTAACTGTATTATTTGCTATAGTCTGGTTATGTATGTGTGTGCATGTAGACGCACAAAGTGACAGGATCTTGTTGCTATCAGTATTATTTTTTCCAATTAATAACATCTAGTTTTTGTTTAATTTTTAATTTAAATGATTATCATTTATTCAGTCAATGTACGCAATTAAAAATTAATGATGGCAATAGAAGGCAATAGGAGATATATATTGTGTATAAATGGAAGATAAGACATAAAAATCTTTTAGATACAGGTGAAAGCAAATACAGTAGAACCCCAGCTATCTGAGCTCATGTGGACTGTTGCTACCTCACATAACTGAAAACGTGGATGAAATGAATGGTTATGGCCATTTTGGATTCAAAATTATGGGTATAAAAGAATATACCAATTTAAATGGTACTGTGTCACATTTAAGTCTGCTTTTCATATCTTAGTAGTGTTGGATTGGTACTAAAAAATTTTTACTTTGTTATCGATACCAGCTTCCAAACTCCCTCCCAAAGATATCCTACTTTCAACAATGGTGGAATACCACCGCATAGCACCCATGTTCTTTTCAACTTGGCATCGACTAGACTAATGGCAGAGCGTTGCGCATGTTGCGCAAGTACCCATAAACTATCATAAACATGTTGTATTGCATCAGGTTCAATCCATTGCGCTTACTGTGTAATTTTCTAATTGACTTTAGTTTTTGATTTACCCTAGTAAAATGGTTCATCACTCCTTTTTATAGAGACAACCCACTGTAACTTTGTAACCAGAAGACATTTATATACCTGTACCTACTTACAAAAGGGGAGTGGGGGAAAGATGGCATCCTAATGTTTAAAGATAATGTCCATAAGGGCTGGGGTCTTGGCACTGTTATTCTAATTTGATTTTGATTCACAATGCCCCGATTCAATATTATTTTTATCTTGCCTGAATTAGCATGCACTGATATATTTGAAGTGCTGGCATTTTTAGAGATTACTTAACCATGCATTGAGAACATTAATATAATGTGACAATTTTTAAAATAAACACTCAAATTTTGACAATAGAGTATGAGCTCTCTATTTCACTCTTCAACATTATGTGGAAAATGTTGACTAACTGCTGTATGAACAATTAATTTCGTTTTTTCCTTGTGCCCAAAAGTTTGAGAAAGCTCCTTAACATATTCGCTGTCCCAAATTACTAAGAGATACCTCATGAGGAATGGGCACAAAGTAAGGAGAAGCTTCAAAAAGGATACTACATAATCAATAGAGGCAATTGCATAAACATCCATATAAACTGTAATATCATCTTGCACTGGCATTTCTCAGGGGTATCCAATATATACTGTACACTGGATGACCTGAAAAATTTTCTGTCATAAAGATATTAGTAATACGTAGTAATAAAATGCAAAGTTTGCTTGCAAGATTAATAATAATTTTAAAAACCTTATTTGGGAAAAGAATACTCAGTGGTAAAAAGGTAATGTTGGGTATACAATCACAGTAAACACCAAGTCAATATATGCCACATGTAGTTGGTTGTTCACTTACCTTGAACAGGAGTTTCCTCTTCCTGTCGCATCCATCCACTCTGAGGACCTCCTGAATTCCTTCCTCTTCTCGAATAGTAATTTTGTACATCAGCTGGAAGAGTTCTTCGTACTGCCCAGCTAGAGGCAGAGGACCAACCTGAACGATCCACTGGGGGCTCAGCTGTAAACTCTTGTTCACCTTTACGTCTATTGGTTCGATTTTCATTAAACCTATTGTAAGAGTCATTCCCTGAATTATTTTGCATCCCTGAGAAAGAATTTCTTGCTTGCCATCGATTTTCTGTTTGATCTCTGTGACCAAAACCTCCTCTAAAGCCACCTCGTCCACGCCCACGCCCACGATCAGATCGCCATACTGAACTGAAATTTCTGTTCCAGTTGTCACCTGAATGATCCATTCTTGGTTCTTCCCATCTAGTTTCACTGCTTGAATCCCTATTCCTAACATCATTATCAGCTTTTATTCTGTCTTTTACCCAGTCAGGATTTTCAGTTCTATTTCTGTCATAAGAAACTTCAGAAGAACTTCCACTATCTGTTTCAGTCACATCTTTGACAAATGTATCATGCCTGTCCTGGTCACTTCTCCGGTGCCATTCATTTCCCCTTGAATTTCTCCAGTTGTTATTTTGAAACTTGTCTCTTCTTCGGGGTGAATGACCACCATGCTCAGTACGGTCTGATGAGGATACTTTACTAAATGTTCTAGATCGAGATCTGCTTCTGGAGCGGGAGCGTCTTCGACCTCTTCTTTCTCTGTCTCTGTCTCTCTCTCTGCTGCGATCCCTTCTAAAACTGTCTCCCCTCTGCACATCCTTGTCACCTTCCCGATCCCTTTCCCTACTTCGTGATCGTGATCTACGCCTAGGAGGAGGAGATTCACGGCCTCTTGATCTTGACCTTGATTGCCTACGCTCCTTCTTTCCCTCTTTATCTGGTGACCAGGTTGTAGATGGTGAATGAAATCTAGATTTTCTTTGCCTTCCCTCTTTCTTCTCTGGCTCCTTTGGTTCTGCTACAGGTATCTCATCAGGAGATTTCAATTTATTGTCAGATATCTGCTCTTGTTTATTGGTATTTGGTGTTATCTCTGTTTTCGGGCTGTCTCCTTGCTCATCTTTTTCAGTCTGCGATTCACAATTTTCACTGTTAGGAGAATCACATTCCATTGGGACCATTTCATTGTCATCTTGAGAAAAAGGTTCAATTACTGTGTTTTCTTCTTCCTGAATGAGACACTTTTCAGGTACATTTATAGTATTAATAGTTGGTTCATTCTTATTTGAAACACTTTCATCTTCAAATGGTTCTTGTTCAGTTTTCTCATTAATGGTATCAAATTCCTTACTTTCACAATGTGTACTGCCCTCTATTTCCTCCAAATTACAGGCTACTTCTGTGCCCTCAGGTGCCTTGTCAAGTAAAATTGTGTCATTTTGATCATCAGAAACTGGAGAATCTATTTTTATGTCCATTTTTTCTTTACTGTTAGTTTCAACTTCCACATTTTTAGTTTCCTCCTCTATAGGAGAGTATTGGTGTTCAACACTATGAAAACTCATATCTGTGTCATCTGCTGGACGTGCACATGGTGAATCTGTGTCACTTTCAATTGGTGAGGGTGGAGATTCACTGCAAAGAGACATTTCCTTTTCATCATCGGGAGATTCAGGTTGTGTGTCAGTATCTAAACATGCTGCAGAATATTCAGCATTTTGGGAAATGGAGTCAAGCTGTTCCTCAGCACTTTGAATCTCCTGATCAGTTTGATGTTCATCAGTAGATAATGAACATAATTCATTTTCCATTTTCTGTTCATCTGGGTCTTCAGAACTTTCTGCTTCAGAAGAAGGGATGGTGTCATCTTTTTGAAGCACACATTCTGGCTCATTATTGCTGTTAACTATTTTATTGGTCTCAGGTGCGTCTTCATTTATAGTTTCATCACCACTACCTTCCTCATCTGACAGCTTGTTTGACTCAGTATTTTCTCCATTAGTATTTTGCTCCTCCCCTGAAGGAACTATCTGAGAAATGCTGGAGTTTTCTTCTAATGATTCCAGCTTTGATTCTTCCTGTTCAGTTTCTTCTACTTCTTCGTCACTAACTTCAGGACTACTACAAGAACGGAGTTTCTTTGATGAATATCTAGTTTCTCTTCTTGCCTTTCCTGTTTTACCATCCTCAGTATTTTTCGTAGGCCTACGCTTCACACCTCGCTTTCCAGCTTTTTTAGCAGCACCACCTGTTTTTGTTGCACTATTTGTGACTGAAGTATCAGAATCTGAATTGTTAGGGGGAGGTGAACTTGGATTTTGAGGTGATGTAGGCTCCTCCGTTTTGCTGTTTCTTGTTGACCGTCTTCTGGATGTTGTACTCTCAGCTTTTTTCTTTGAACCTCGTGCTCCTGCTGCCCTTGTGTTTTTTCTCTCGTCACCCTTGGAACACGTTACTGCACATTCTTTAACAAGAAAATCTGCATATGAATTATTTTTTGATTAGTATCAAAATAAATGCAGCATATGATAATGAACAAAATTTACAAGATATTAAACATTTTAAGACCCTCAGATTAATTGACAGATCACATCGACAATAAACTATTAATACCACCAATACAGGAGTAAAATGTAGTCATAAAATAGAAAAGATAAGACAAAATATGCTGTAAACTGTTGTGAATATTCCTTTCATGGCAAGAACTACAGTATTCATCAGAGTTCCAATCAGATGACCTCATTCTGCAAGAAGGGGTCAGGTGGATTAGAAAACTTGCTTTAAAGTTGAAGGAAAATAACTGGGTAGACCCAGTCTCTAATTATGATTAAACAATTAATATAGTCAGCATTTTCACGTATATACAATGAACACATGAAACACTATGTTTAGAAAGAAGCTTCACCACCTGTAACGCATCTGCATCTGTAACACTTTATTTACCAGCCAAATGTAAAAAAAAAAAAGTATTTTAAAAATATCTTGTGCAGTATACAGCAGTTATTTTCACTTTACAGAAGCAACAAGCATAAATCAAAAAGCTCCCAAGATCTCAGAGGAATACCCAAATCTTTATGATACCCAAAACTAAGAATCCTCCTCACTCAATTAAAGTAGAGACCAAATATTAATTTATACACTTGCAGCGGTTTCCCATTAGGGGTTTCATTGGTTTACTGGAATGTCCAGTTTATTGTTTGTTGAATCTTAAAAGAAACACTGTTCGCACAGATTTCAGCTTATAAATATGGGGTCTGCATCTTTAAACAGGTATGCACAGAATGTGGATGGGCTTGTGGGATTTGTAGGCAATGTACACCTAAAACCGAAAGAGAAGGATGAGGAGGGAATTTTTACTTTGATCAATTTTTGATTGACTTCATCCTTCAGGAGCAGCTAAACCCCTTTATCAACTGGACGTAAATGAGAGTATTCCGCCACGTTTTTATGTCTGTTAACCAGTGATTGCACTTTTATTCACCTCCATCACCTACCGTAAAGACTTTTTTCCCACGACTGTAAATATCGTTATATATATGTTTTTTTTGTTGTTGCTAAAAATATTTAGTCTATTTCAACATTTTTTCTGGTGTGTTGTTAATATTTGGGTGTTGTGGTGGAAATACTATAGGATTTGGGTGTTGCCATGGTTCTGTCTGTCCCTCACTTTAAAAATGTAGCGGCTTTATCGCTATGTAAATCTGGTGGCAACCTCCGCACTCTTAGAATTTGGGCTTTGCTACAAACCAACATTTCAGTTTCTGCAAATTGCCATTTGTCCAAGGCTGAAATTAGATACCAATTATAGTAAAAAAAAAAAAAAAATTCTGAATACAAAAAAAAAGGTTCTTTCTGAATTTTGACTGATAATAAATAGCTAACCGATAAAGGCAGCCCAATACCTGTCATCAGTTGATAGATAAAGAAATTAACAGACTGATATATACAGATAGATATACAGTATACAGATAGATATATATATATATATATAGATAGATATATAGAGAGAGATATAAACAACAAAAAAAAAAAAAACAGATTCTCACCAAATTGTCCAGATGCCATAGGTCTCACTGCATTTGGTAATCGCCAAGAATATAAGTTGATCATTTCTTGTGAATAAGAACTTTGGCTGAAACAATACAAAGATTACAATGGCTTGGAGAGAAACAAATATGTAAAGACTACTATACAGTTCAAAATATATTACGCTTTCTCAAGTTATTGTTCTAATGAGAGTCTCAAATCTAGTGCCTTCATGGCAGATCTGATTGGCTGATAATGAGGCTCAATAACTTAACTAGCAGTGGCAGAAGTGGCACCGAATAGTTACCAGCATACTGAGTGATATTGTTAGTCAAAATTTTCAGGATGGAAGTGGTGTGATCCCCTAAGTGGAGGTTAGTGCAGTTGAGAAAACTTCTGATTTCATAAATCAGCCTTATTTGTTCTTAGGTAAATAATAAATTGTGTATTTAATGTACACAATGCCAGTTTCAAGACAGCTTTATAAACTTAACTAGAATCAATTTCACACTAGCCAGCAAACGTTGAATATTATGTCTTTAATTTACACAGCAGTAAACCACTTCAAAAGCAGTAATGCCTCAGATAATGAACACAAAAGCTAAGACAGTATGCAATGTTACTTTTGTATGCTTTGCAAAGATGAACTTCAATAATGTACTGTGCATCATTCTTTATGAAACAAATTTTAAGTGTAAACTATCTAATAACGAATAAGTTCATTTACTCTTATAAACAATTGTGCTTTAACTTCCTTTCACGCCATTGAATTCTGGGTAATGCAGTTCCTACTATAATTCAAGTGCATGCATATATTTATAAAGCATACATATCTATGTAACATTTTAATCTTGCAGTTATTAAAGCACAAATATTACTGTAACATTACATACATTCTATAACATTACAACAGTGTGTGTTCTCCGCATTAAATAAATAAATAAATAAATAATCATGCATTTGAATGTAGTCTACTTGAAAACAGGTTTTGTAAAAGAACTGAATGGCAGCATAAATGCAACATTTTTACAATTTTTATAAAAACAACAAGAGGCAAATGCACAAGTACAGATCCTAATTTTTAACTGCTACTACATTTGAACAACTACCTTTCAAAAGTTGATAATGGTAATAGGCATCTACTGCAACATACTGTAAATTTGTCATGCAAAGTATAAACTATATAGTGGCAGCATAAACAATAGCATGCAAATTCTGAACATGTGCAGCAGACAGCTTCTCTCAGGAAGTAAGGAAAGGTCGATTTATTTTCGTGTTTAAGACTCTGAAGCATTAGGCAATATTTCTCGACCAATAAATAAAGACTTAAGAATAAGATTGTATGGAGTTGTCAAATTATACAAAATAAGGATTAGAACACTCATATTGAAAAGAAGTAATCAAATGTATTCAAATTGAGGTTAAACGTTTTAAGTAACACTACGTATACATTTATACTGAACATTCCTTTGCAAGCTTCATTACTCCTAATAATTTAGTGTTTTCATTTGCATAATTCAGTGTTTTTTATGTCCATCAATAAAGCATACAGCAGTCATGAGTTGTGCACAGGTGTTTTTCATGTGAAGGCTACACACCCATCACAAAAATGAGATTTTCTGTGCATGGAAAGTAACTTAATCAAAGAGACATAAAAACTGGGTAATATCACATTCCTCGATTGTGAAATTCACTCCTGACTACTTAAACTGATTAAATGCATTTGTTACTTTAGCCCACCATCATCAGTGACCTATGCGCAGGGGCCTCATGTATAAACGGTGCTTATACACGAAAATGTTGCATACGAACGTTTCCACGCTCAAACTGCAATGTATAAAACCTAAACTTGGCGTAAAGCCACGCACATTTTCATGGTAGCTCCAACCCTGGTGTACTCAAGATCTCCGCTCGTTTTTGCAAACTGGCGGCACCCAGCATCAAAGCAGTGCTGTTCTAGTGTGGTTTCCCTTTCTTTTTTAGGTCCACATCCCTGATGCCGCTTTATAAACACACTGAAATGAACCACATATTGTTTATTAGTTTAATGCATCGGATTGTAATTAACCTGTAACAAAATAATGGTCCACAGAATGGTCAAACTACTCTAAATACCATATCTGCTTTAGCGTTGTTATTCTCACTGCACCTTCTTCTTCTGTCAGCTGCTCCTTTTAGGGGTTGCCACAGCGGATCATTTTCCATATTACTCTCACTGCACCACGGCCATCTAGCACACGCTGCCTCAGCCATGCTGTCTATTGAACTGCTCTCATACGGTAAACGCTTCAGAGACTTTCATCGCGGTTCAGAAACAATTTCATCCCAAGAACTACTGTATAAACGCACTCAATCAGTCAATCAAGTGCTCCTTGTAGAATGCTTTGTACTTATAAGTACAATCACCTCACTGTAAACTTACTTTATTAATCCTCAAAGGTATCACATCTATCTATCCATCCATCCAACCTGAGCCACTTTATTAAGTGCATATTTACATATGATGACAATATCATTTATAAGATGAAATGCAGCAAAAGATGTTTATTATATTATACAGATAAAACTTTAACTTCATTTAAATAATCTATATTGTTAATAATTAAACATGTAAGGACACAGTGCCGCAGCGCTAACGAGGAGCTGGCGCTCTGTTCACGGAATGCTCCTGCCTCACGCTGTATTCTTGCTGGGGCTGTCACGACAGATGGATGCAATAATTAAACATGTACTACGAAGATATTTCAATGATCCTTAAAAGTTTTAAAGGATCGGCGTTCTAAGCTTACAGATGGCTTAACGTCTATTACAGAGCTGATTGTGTGGCGATTGGGTATTTGGAGAAAGAAAAGGACGGACAGGAATTGGGGGTTAGTCCATTTGAAAGAGACAGTACTGCTGCAATAAATTATTTCATTGAAGGTCACGCATGGCGCAGCAAGCATCTTGCATGAGGCATGAACAATCACTGCGCCACCATGTGTTCTTTGTTTAATAAAATGCTTTATCTCCTATCATCATGAAAATGATATCAAGCATATCTCAGTATTTTAATTATTCAGAAAGCTGTAATATCACAAATGTTCTGTGTCCTGAAGAAAAGCCAGAGAAAGCCAGTTTAAGAAGCATTTAAGAAGTGATTCACACACATAGAGCACATAGAAGATCAAATACAAAACATTTAACGTGCTACTTTAGTTACGATGGGATTTGAAAAACTAGTAAATTGAACGATTTTAAGATGAAGTTTATGATGTTCTACTTTAATGACAAAATAAACTACGTGATTAAAGTGGAAATTCCTAAATTAAAGTTGACATTTCGTGCTTAAAACTGTGTGCCTAGCTTTTTCTCTGTACCCTAATAAGCTTTCATATGACACTCAGACGGTGGGCTACGACTCGACTTTTGACGGCAACTTTAACATCTGACAACTTCTTTTTTTATTTTGGGCACTGTGCAACTTTGTGAACTTGAGCTTTCGAGTTTCTTCGACACTCTATGTCATTCGATCAACTTTATTTTGTTGTTTATACCACTGTTTAAACCAAAAAATAGTATTTTTTCCTTGCCTGTACTTTTTTTTTTTTTTACTTTTTTTTACTTGAAATTCTTCTGTTTACCCCTGTGCCTTTGCCATTGCCTTTTCATAGAACGCTGAGCTTATGGGCTATTTATATTACCATTGGGATTTGCATAATCAAAGAGGCATAATTCTAGGAGGAGTTTGGGGGTGGCAACAGGTGTGTGCATGTGTGTTACTTTTCACGCTGACCAGGATTTATGTAGAGAAAGAACATGGAAGTAGGCATTCGCACAGATTTATGCATCTGGATTTTTTTGTGTGTAAGCACATTTCCGCTTTTGTCCGTACGCCAAGTTATAGTGTGAATTCTATGCACAGTGTTATGCATGAGGCCCCAGGTGTTCAGTGTTATGAGCAACACTTATGAGGACAAAAGGAACTCTCTCCATGGCGTGAATGCAAAAAACAAAAAAAACAAAATTGCTTCCTGCATAATAACTCCCCTATACTGGAATGGGACAACAGTGACCCCCCGCCTATCGCGGAAGTTACGTTCCATTTGTTTTTTTTTTTATAGTTTAAGCCTTAAAATACCCATCCCACACACTTTAAACATATGTAAACTTATTAAAACACACTTTGTAAACACATAATATATGTGGATGTCGGGCCAAGGATATGAGTAACATCTTTCTATTATAAAAATTTTAACTTCATGCAAGACAAGGCAGTTAGACAGAAGAACAGCTGCTGTACAGGCTTTTAAATGATTGACGCGCAGAGCGACAAGCAGAACAAGCATCTTGGCAGAAGCAGCACAAAGTCCACTTCTCTTCGCATGTATTCAGCTCCCCTGCTTCACAGCGCGAAGTGGCAGGAGTGTAGTGCGCCTCCAGGAGTTGAGCGAAGCGATCAAGACCAGATCACCTCGGACAGATGGTTTGACAACACGCAAGACTAGACATTATAACCTTAGGAAACAAAAGCCATGAGACGGTGACTTTTGCATGTCATGCCTTACATACAAGCAATTTAAAACAATTTCACTGACTTCTAACCTAGCAGTTGTTGGAATGCTTTTGGCAGACAAACTTCAGGTGCTCCCAGCTCTTAAAACAATGAGAAGCAGAACACGCAGCTTGCCAGAAGCAGCTGCAGAAAGCCAGCAGATGATCCGAGCACTTCTTTGTGTATGTTCAGCCCTTACACACCCGACCCCCTTCCCAAACACACAAACTCACTCACACTCACTCCTCCTCCACCATCAGAACGCGCAGAACGACAACCAGAACAGGCATCTTGGCAGAAGCAGCACAAAGTCAGTAGCTGATCCATTCACTTCTGCTTAGCATGCGTTCAGCTCCCCCCTTTACAAAGCGAGCGACAGTGATGCGAAGTGGCAAAAGGACAGCTGCTGTACAGGCTTTTAAGTGATTGAATCAAAGCGCGACAAGCACAACACACAGCTGGCCGCCAGCAGCAGCAAGACACCAGCTGAACCAATCGCATCTCTTTAGCGTGCATTCAGACCCCCCCCTTCACAACACAATAAGCATTATAAGTGCTGCGAGAAAGAGATTTAACCATGCCCGGGGCAGGAAAAATGAAAATAATGCATATGTAACAATTCCCATGAGAATAAAAATCTCTTTAAATTGTTTATCTGGTAAACCAAACCCGAGGGTGGGAGAGCGAAGCGCCCCCTAGTAATAATAATAGTATTAATAAATCCGCGATGTAGTGGGGGCGTGAGAGCTGAACCACGATATAGCGGTGGATCACTGTATTAGTTTGATCATGTTTCTCATATTAGCTGTTCTTTGTTCTATTTGTTTTGTAAACAGCACATAATTTAAGAATATAATATTGTTTCACAATTTTGAGTACTGTCTTGTATTATACTGATATTTAATAGTTAAATTGTTATTGTTGTATATACTGCTATTTATTTTTATTCCTCTGAATAATTGTTAATTGTCATTTTTACATGGTGAAAATAATCTACTTAATATGCATGTTTTGTTATAAAACATACAGCATTTATTTAAATTATTTTTGGTGGAGCTATTTATCAGCCACTAATACAGGTTTTCAGAAATCACAGACCTTTTATAAATGATACACATTTTTAAATGCAAATTACAGTCAATTACCATTTATTCTGATAGTAAAGTCAAATTAAATTGAAACAGTTTTATCCAACAGAATCTGTACTTTAAGAAAAAAGACATCTTATACGTCCTCAGCTGGATGCTTTCTTAAACGGTATACATCAAATACAAGTGTCATCTGCAACAGTCAAACTAAGAACCTGTAATGTGTCTGCTTCTCAAACTACAGACTCTGATGAACATATCCTCTTATGCAATTGTGCATCTTGGCTTACTGCATATTTTACTGTCATGGTCAGATCAAGTTTATCCTCTTCTCTAAGCACAGTAGTGAACACCTCTGTATGAAACCTTAATTTTCTAATCTTAACTGACCTGTTTCTTGAGAAAGCCATTTTGTTTTGGTTAGTTTTGAACCAAGAAATTAAAATTTATCTTGCAAAACAAGGTAAGACAATTTAGCTGCTTTACTGAACAGAGCAACATGTTTCAGCTGTGTCGACATATTTAGAAGGCTTTCTCTAATGACCAATTAGCATTTAAGCCAAGACAATTTACCATTGGGACACTGAAGTAATGCTGCTGAAAATGGGAACTTTGCAGTCATATATGAATATTAAATTATGAATAAGTGAAAAGGTTAAAAGTACCAATTTCTATCAAAAACATGAAAACTTTAGGGTTCTCTTAATTTGTGATAAAATTAAGAAAAAAGTCTAATAACAATTTTCTATTATCATCTTAAAGTCAAAACAGTAAATTCAAAATGTTCCTGAGAGAAAGTAAACATGAAAATCAAATAAATAAATGAAAAAGTGATGTAGTACAAAATAGCTGAATGGTCAAATATATACAGAAATGTTTAAAATAACAGAATAATGAATGTTGCTTCTTACCTTTCCAGCTCAACTGCTGCACAAGATGAAGGAAATGATAACCATGGAAGAACTGATGCTTCTAGCCGTCGCCTCTTTTGTCTTAAAATGGGTTCATCTTCATATACATCTAAGAACTCTATACTAAAAGCATATAAATGGTGTAAAATAAGCTTCCAAATTCAACTGCAATAACTTTTTAATTTAAAAATGCATTTTACTTTCACACTTCTATTTTTCTACCAGCCTGTTTTGCCTTTGCAGAATTCACTTCAAATCATTTTGTACAAGTTTTTACTGAAATCAGACAGCAACAGGAATCTGGAAAACTACAACATATTTATTTCAATATAAAACATAAGATTTACTTCGCAAAATTTACATTCGCCTTTAAAGTAAACCATTTAATTGTCTGCAGTGTGATTAACCAAATGGTATTAATTTAATATACAACGTGGACCTCAGATTCAAACTCATGTCCAAAATTAAGGTATTTACTTATCACATACCAGGGCTCCAGATGGTGACTAAAATGGTCACCAATGCAACTTGATTTTCTATTTTGCGACTAGTTTTTTCATTCCCGTCGCCGGTGGCGACTCTCTCTCTCTCAATCTAAGAAAGGTTTTAAATTTAAAGCAGCAGAAATGGCTTTTAATTATGTGCAAACACTCCCAGCCCGCGTCTGCCTTTCCTATTACACTATCACGTGATTAAAGCCAAACCGAAGCAAGGCATCATCTGACTCGTCCACTCTGCTTCAAACGTCATCTCGCTAACTGCTGCAGATAGGGTTCTGAAATAGAACAGAATCGGGCCTCAACTACTTCTCAAATTCCGTCATAACTTTCCATGTAACACGCAAAATGGCCAAACGAAAAATTTCTGACTTTTTCTCAATGCCCACTCGGCCAAATCCTGCCTTGTCTACTTCTGAACGAACCAAAGATAATTCAGTCAGTGGGTTATCTGAGGTACAGCCACCGGCATCCAGAAATGTACAGTTATTAAAGGATGACAACTTCGTCCCGTTAGCAAAGTCTTCTGCGCCCGCGGCTCCAATGCCTGGAAGACAGTTTAAAGTGGCTTGGTTACAGAAGTTCACTTGGTTACGGTATGACAAGGGAAAGATGTATTGCAGCTTTTGTGCACAAGCCGGACAAGAAATTGCTGGTGAAACAGAATTCATTTTTTGTACGAGCCATTTTAAAAAGGAAACTGTGAAAGGACATGGTGAGAGTAAGAAACACAAGAATGCCAGAGACTGTGTAATCGCTAGGTCTGCTCCTCGTGACACCCCCATTGCAAAGGCAGTGCAACGTGCTTGTGAGAAAGTGACAGAAAATGAGATGAAAGAATTAAAAATAAAATTCAATGCAGCATATATGATTGCACTGGAAGAAATACCGTTCACAAAGTTTAAATCTCAAATTCTGCTGATGAAGAAGAATGGCATGGATGTGTCAAAAACATATGGTAACGATACAGCATGTGCAGAGTTTGTAGGTTGCATTGCAGATGAATTAAAAAGTAATGTGCTGGAAGAAGCTTTAAAGGTACGGATGTCTCAGGAAAAGACAAGGTCATCACATACTGTAGGTATGTATCTGATGGAACACCTAACACTAATTTAGTAGGTTTGGCTGAGGTTGATTAAGGTCATGCAGAAGGGATTCAAAACACCATTAAATCACTGCTTCAGAATGCTGACCCAACCAACCCAAATCGGTGGGTACATAAAGTGAGTGCTTTTGAAGCAGATGGTGCAAGCGTGAACATGGGTGAAACAGGGGGAATAGGGGCACTTTTCAGAAAAGAGATAGGTGAACATGCTCTGTCTTTCCACTGTCTACCCCTTCGGCTGGAACTGGCAATGCTAAACACACAAAGGTCAGTGCTAATGATTGAAAAAGTTTATGGTCTTCTACAACTTGTGTGGAAAACGTATAATTTCAGTCCGAAAAGCAAGCGGGAGCTGAAGGCTATAGGAGCAGAGTTAGGATGCAGAGTACGAAACCCATCAGCAGTAAAAACTCAGCGCTGGTTGCCACACATTTATCGGGCACTCTCAGTTTTTCTCCATTCAAACTATGCAACAGGCCAGGGGTAGTACACTGCTGTGCATCATCATATGGAGCACCTTGCAGTAATGTCCAAAAACACAGACATAAAGGGAAAAGCCAAACACATTGTTCAGCAAATGGAAAGCCTGTCTTTCGTTGCCTTTTGTCACTTTTTACATGATCTTTTTTCAGAGGTCTCAAAGCTGAGCCTTACACTTCAAAAAAATTCTCATATACTTCCTCAGGCAGTTGCTGCAATTGTGGGCTGTGTGATAACAATTAAAGGATTGAAGGAAAATGCTTTGAGAGAAGGGAAGCTGCAGGAATTCTTACAGCACATAGGTTCTCAGCCTGAAGGTTCAGTGCAACAGGAAGGGCCATCAACAAGCAGGAGTGAGAGGGCTGCAAGTAGCCACACAGTTATAACCTTACAAAATGTTAAACTGAAAGTCCCCCAAAATCAGGCCACATTCAGAAGTGATCTAAAGGCTGCAATTGAAAAAACAGTTGACATTACTGTTAAAGAATTGGAGATCAGGTTTGCAAACATGATGTCAAGTGTTACACAGCACGGACATTCAAAGGGATCAGAAATCATCAAGTCATTTTCAGTGTTTTGTCATTATGCATGGCAAGAGGACATTGGTAGCTGTGGCAAGTGTGAGATAGACATACTTGTTAAATGGTACAGGGAGCTCTTATCAAACAATGGCTGTGATATCACAGCTGTGCAGAAGGAATGGCTAATGTTGAAAATATTAGTGAAGGGTCAGTTTATGGATAAGACTTACGGTGACCTAAGAACAGTGATGCTGAGCAAGAAGCCGTTCTGTACAAATTTTAAAAATTTGCTTCACTTAGTCGAAATAATGCTGGTGCTTCCGATATCTGCAGCTCGGTGCGAGCAAGGATTTTCAGCACAAAACAGAATAAAATCAAAAGTGTGCAACTCCCTAAGTGTAGAAACACTGGAAGACTTGGTAAGGATCAGTACAGAGGGCCCTACACTTGAACCTTTTAACCCAGTGTAAAGCGCTGGTTGGCAGCCAGCAAAAAAAGCGCAGACCAAAGTATACTGGCTGGCCTAATGATGCTGGCATTGTAATGGTTAGTGACAGTGAACTTGAAGAGTAATTAATTTCTTTATATTTGTACACTCATAGCGAAATTATTATTTCAGAAATGATTGTTTATAATGTTTGTTAGTGTGTTAATTCTTGTGTTATTATGTGTTAAGACATTTTCAGTGTTTGTGTTTGTAGTGTTCCTTACACATGTTGTGTATAAGACTCTGGACTTGAAGTGTTGCCGATTAGTAAACAATTGCACTGTTCACATTTATGTGTCATTTATTCTTCTGTTATTATTATCTATAAGACCTTACAGAGGACACTAGTAGGCAGGTCAAATAGCTCAGATAAGAGAAAGGAAAGGCAGTGTGAGGTAGACCGAAGAAACAAATAAATATTTGTTTATTTCACATTTGGCATGTGGTAGAGATTATGGCTTCCAAAAAGAGCATTTGGCTCCTAAATATTTTTTTTTTCTGTCTGGAACTCTGCATACAAAATAACCAAAACTGGAAGGGTGAATTAGTGTTATCAAAATCTTTAAGACTAAAAAATATCCCAACAAAGAGGCATAAGGTTATCACAGCCAGTGTCTTTTGTGGAACTAACTAACTAGAATTATGACAATTGTGGGTGTTAATGTTGTGCATTCTCTTACAATCAAATAAGGCAAATAAGCCTTAATATATACAACAGTTCATATATACAATAAATTTTTTCCAATACATAATAAAATCTTAACATAAAACCATTTTTAAAAAAAAAACCTCACCAAAAAAAGCCATACTAATCATCCCAACCGGTACTACTGGATGTGAACTTTATTCTGCCATGGAAAACATGCCTACTGTCAAGCTTACATTATGCCCTTGAACAAAGATGGATTTTTTTGTAAACAGATGGACATAAGCTTTCCATATACACTTCTAAAGTCATTCTTTATCTAACCATGAATAGAATCAAAAGTAAAACCTTTGCAAACCTTTGGGAATTGTTGGGCTGCAAGTTATTTTCCAGGTTGTGCCTATTATGTGTATCACAGTTTCTTAAAATTTTGTGTTGCGACACACCACTGTATTTAACGGGACTTGTGTCAGCCCTTCGACAGACACCACTCATTACCCCGTTGTTTAAACAGTCAATATTGTTCTGCTACAATGTCAGGGGTGTTTGTCTAAGAAAGATTAAAAGTCTCCACCCAGCCCTAAATGATGACTGGCGACAGGGATTCTCCAATGGTGGTATCGCAAGGGATGACTGCGCATTGTGTCTTAATGGGGTTGAAATGGGTTGTTTGAATAAATCAATATTGCTCCGCTATGATGTAGGGGAAGTTATTCTCAACAACTCAATGGCCCCCATTGCCCCAAACTTCAAAGAATTATGGAAATAGTCTAGACTTCCATATAACTTGTACATTAAAACACAAAATGTTTTAAAAGTTAAGCAAACAAAAGAATATATTATACTAACCAGTTTTCTGAAAATACAGATACTCCATCAGCTTGGCCTAATGATGGGGAAACATGTGAAAAGTTCTCTTTACTCTGCTGGGAGCAAGCCGTTCGTTCTACCTATTAATGCAATAAAAGACAGAAGATTATTCAAAAAGAAAGTTAATGCTTTATTTTATTCTGCAAACCAAGTATATGTAAAACAAAACATTCATAAACTCAAACTAATTCAAGAGCCAAAGTATTACTGGGCCCAAAGAAGGTAGCTACATTGTATAGGGTTTTATTTATTAATATACAACCACACTGAGTCAGTTTGGAACTGCCAATCAGCCTAACCAGTACATTGATGGAGGATGCAGGAGAAAAAAAAGGGACACCTAGAGAAAAGCCTTAGGCTGGACTAGAAAAGACTTGACAAGGACAATTACCAGGATTCTAACCCAGGAGGATGCATCCATGAAGTAGCAGAGCTGTTTTCATGTTGTTTGTCAGTTGTATGTTCTTTTTTTGTTTTTATTTTCAACTTTTCTAAACATGTACAGTGCATCCGGAAAGTATTCACA
The DNA here is from genome assembly GCF_016835505.1 of Polypterus senegalus. Lineage (NCBI taxonomy): Eukaryota > Metazoa > Chordata > Cladistia > Polypteriformes > Polypteridae > Polypterus > Polypterus senegalus. The sequence continues at coordinate 24,382,210 of NC_053161.1, read as the reverse complement.
GTGTTAAACTTTTTCCACATTTTATGTTATGTTACAGCCTTATTCCAAAATGGATTAAATTAATATTTTCCTCAGAATTCTACACACAACATCCCATTATGACAACATGAAAAAAGTTTACTTGAGGTTTTTGTAAATTTATTAAAAATAAAAAAAAATGAGAAATCACATGTACCTAAGTATTCACAGCCTTTGCATGAAGCTCAAAATTGAGCTCAGGTGCATCCTGTTTCCCCTGATCATCCTTGAAATGTTTCTGCAGCTTAATTGGAGTCCACTTTTGGTAAATTCAGTTGATTGAACATGATTTGGAAAGGCACACACCTGTCTATATAAGGTCCCACAGTTGACAGTTCATGTCAGAGCACACACCAAGCACAAAGTCAAAGGAATTGTCTGTAGACCTCCGAGACAGGATTGTCTTGAAGCACAAATCTGGAGAAGGTTACAAAAAAATTTCTGCTGCTTTGAAGGTCCCAATGAGCACAGTGGCCAAGTTTGAAACCACCAGGACTTCCTAGAGCTGGCCGGCAACCTAAATGGAGCGATTGGGGGAGAAGGGTCTTAGTCAGGGAGGTGACCAAGAACCCGATGGTCACTCTGTCAGAGCTCCAGAGGTCCTCTGTGGAGAGATTAGAATCTTCCAGAAGGACAACCATCTCTGCAGCAATCCACCAATCAGGCATGTATGGTAGAGTGGCCAGACGGAAGCCACTCTTTAGTAAAAGGCACATGGCAGCTCGCCTGGAGATTGCCAAAAGGCAACTTAAGGACTCTCAGACCATGAGAAACAAAATTATCTGGTCTGACGAGACAAAGACTGAACTCTTTTGTGTGAACGCCAGGCGTCACGCTTGGAGGAAACCAAGCACCGTTCATCACCAGGCCAATACCATCCCTACAGTGAAGCATGGTGGTGGCAGCATCATGCTGTGGGGATGTTTTTCAGCGGCAGGAACTGGGAGACTAGTGAGGATAAAGGGAAAGATGACTGCAGCAATGTACAGAGACATCCTGGATGAAAAGCCTGCTCCAGAGCGCTCATGACCTCAGACTGGGGCGACAGTTCATCTTTCAGCAGGACAACGACCCTAGGCACACAGCCAAGATATTAAAGGAGTGGCTTCAGGACAACTCTGCGAATGTCCTTGAGTAGCCCAGCCAGAGCCCAGGCTTGAATCCGATTGAACATCTCTGGGGAGATCTTAAAATGGCTGTGCATCGACACTTCCCATCCAACCTGATGGAGCTTGAGAGGTGCTGCAAAGAGGAATGGGCAAAACTGGCTAAGGATAGGTGTGCCAAGTTTGTGCCATCATATTCAAAAAGACTTGAGGCTGTAATTGCTGCCAAAGCTGCATCGACAAAGTATTGAGCAAAGGCTGTGCATACTTATGTACATGCGATTTCTCAGTTTTTAAATTTTTAATAAATTTGCAAAAACCCCAAGTAAACTTTTTTCATGTTGTCATTATGGGGCGTTGTATGTAGAATTCTGAGGAAAAAATGAATTTAATCCATTTTGGCATAAGGCTGTAACATAACAAAATGTGGAAAAAGTGATGTGCTGTGAATACTTTCCGGATTCACTGTACTTACCCCAAGGGCCATAGTCAAAGTTCTAACACTGAATTGCGTTTTGCTTAACTTGTTACAAACTGTAGAAACCTTTACAGACTGCAAATTTATGAGGCAAATGTTTTTAATTTTAGGTTTGTTTTGTTCTTGTAAATGTACTGTAGCAATTTCTTTGTGGGTAGAGTAAAGAAGATGCATGAGCTAGTAATGCACACAACCAAAGGAATAACTTTTTATGAAGAAGCAAGTCTCAGATCAGGAGAGAAATAAAGAAGGTACAGGTCAAAATAAATAATAAATGTTCTGACTATAGGGGATCCCTTAACTGAGCTGCACTTGCATTACCAAGTGGCAGCACCTGGCTAGCTTATCTTGGACTCATGGATGACACTTCCACTTCTACCTCTACTTCTCCCTAACCACTGTCATTCCTTTTTGTTTCAAGTGAGGCAAGACCTACAATTGTAGCCACAATGCCTGGCACCAGCACACGTGCTTCATAGCACGCTTGCTAACTATGTCTTCCTTGACCTTAACAGAACTTGCCCCCTTTTACTTCATTGCACTCCAAGCTTTACATCATCCCATCTCTATTTCCTGTCCAGGACACCCCCATCCTTCACTTAATCCAACAACTTTATTGAGAAATTGAGAAAAATTGGATCTCTTTGGGAATTTAACACTTGACAAATGACTACCATTTTGTTCTAATATCATGTGCAACAATTTCTTATTCTGAATATACCTGTAAAAATATATAGATATATTCATTTAGAATTAACAAGCATCAGCATGGCACACATATACAAAAACTTAAAAATGGCAAGAATTTGATGATTTTTTTTTTGCTTAACAGCAGCAATCCTGAAAATCTGGAACATATGACAGCAGAAAGGAAAGTAACCACTCCAACAAAAGAAAACACAAACATAGAAAACACTAATGTGAGCAGAGAAAATTTACAGTGTTTATAGCACATGGAAAATTTAGCAGCAGGCTGCCAGTGCTGCTACAAAAATCACAGAAACAATGAAAATCCATAATCATTTCTCAGTGCGTACTATTGAAATTCATGCTGTGAAAGTCATATTTTATTAATTTGCATTCACCTCATTCATTTACAACTTTTGTAAAGCCATAATTTAAACTTTGGGTGTTTTAGTGGCTAAGTAAAATCAATTTAATACCATATGCTATCTAAATATACAGCCGGTCATTCGTATCCATAGGTTCTGCATCCGCGGATACAACCAAGCGCAAAACAATAAATAATGTGGGGGGCGTAACACCCCCAGAAAGTTCCAAAAATCAAAACTTGAATTTGCTGAGTGCACTACACTGAATCCACACAAATGAAGTGATCTGTAGGCATACCCTGATGTAACCTCCCGCCATAGGAGCTTAATAAAATGGCTCATAGGAATAAACTTACATTTCCTATAAGGCAGGCAGCCAGTTGCAAAGCCTTCATACTGCTCTTTAGCTGGCTAGCTCTGCTCACACAAAGCATCCTGGCTCTACACACTGCGGATCGATCAAGCCTGTTCTCCAGCAATCGCCGCCTTTATAAAATGAAAGTTCTTTTTTGCTCACTTATCCTACCTTGGCTTCTGAGCACTACCAGATGCCAATGCTTGCCATGTTTACAGTTCCTGCAGTATTGCAGCTTTTAAAATAAAACGCAAAAGACATACATATCCCAAAAGGTAAAGACACTCAAACCTTAAACTGTGGCCACAAACCAAGCCAATCAAAGTCTGCCCGCCCATCAGCCCACAGGCATCTGGCCGGGACACATGCTCTAAACTTAAATAAGGTTATCTATACGCTTGTATATGCAAAAATCTGCAGGCTAGAAATGGCTCTGACATACACAGAAGGCTTGTAGGTATTCAGTACAATAAAAGAAACTAAAGTTACAACCAAGTATACTGTTATTATTGACAGGAACGTAAGCGCACAGAGTGGGAAGTGATGTAGTGCATTTCTTTAATCAAAAGCCATCAAGTCTGCAATCCCGCTCTCGGGTACTATGAGGCCCTCGTGTGTACCCTTTTCTTTATAGAATCCATTTTTTTTCACAGAAGCAAGCAATTAAGTGGTTAAAGCAATCTCGCAAAGGCTTAAGAGGGACCGTAAAGTGATATCTCCTGACAAGAAAATAAAATTCTCAGATCTTTGAAAAGCTGTATGTCAGTTGCCGAAGTCATCTATACTAATAAAAGGCAAAGCCCTCACTCACTCACTCACTCACTCACTCACTCACTCATCACTAATTCTCCAACTTCCCGTGTGGGTGGAAGGCTGAAATTTGGCAGGTTCATTCCTTACAGCTTCCTTACAAAAGTTGGGCAGGTTTTATATCGAAATTCTACGCGTAATGGTCATAACTGGAAGCAGTTTTTCTCCATTTACTGTAATGGAGATGAGCTTCAACGCCGTGGGGAGTTTTAGTGTGACATCATCACGCCTCCCACGTAATCACGCAGCACATAGAAAATCAGGAAGACCTCAATAAAGCGCTGAAGAAAACATATAATTGAGAAGGCAGCGAAACAAAAGGAAGCGAGCGAGTGACATATACAACCATATTGAGGAGTTCTGCTACTTCGGAAACAAAGCACGATGTAAACCTACACTTTAAGTTTATAGAAAGGCTGCCGCTGGCGTTTGTAATTTAGTGCCTGTCCATATAAGGCCGTCCGTCAGCGGCAATCAATAGCAAACTCCACTAAATATTCACGGGTTAAGGACTGTGCTTATGCAGAGGAAGATGAGATGGTCAGCGTGGTGTTTGGCACAAACTCAGCGAAACTGCGAGAGAAAGTTTTAAGTGCCAGGACTAAGGTAACATTAAATAAAGCTATGGACATAGCACGAGATGGCACCAGCACAGCTGGGAACCTTCGATGCAAGTACACCGAGTGGCTCACGTGAACTGACGCAGTGCACAGATAAAAGCAACAGTTCCAAAGAGTGCTGAACAAAAACCGAATTACACAATTGAAAAGGCAGCAAAAAATATGAAGCGTCTGATAAGCATATTCATAAATGCAGCTACTGTGGAAACAAAGCACACGGTGGAAAAAGTCAATGTCCCGCTAAAGGAAGACAGTGTAAAAAACCCGTGCATGCAGTGTGTCAGGTCTCAGATAAAGAAGAAAGCGAGCTGTTTATTGATGCAGTAAGAAGCGAATCGATGAATGAAACCTGTCATCTTTACAACGATTGACAAACCGGAATGTAACTTGAACACAACACATCCTACAAATACGAACCTGATTGAAAGAAATAATGATAATCAAATCCTTGATGACAGCAACACTCAGTAACACTCACAAAACAAATACTGTATATTGAAAGTCATGTTACGTTATTTTTAAAATGTTCCCTTTTCTTTTCTACCTTTTTAACACACTACTTCTCGCTGCGATATATATATATATATATATATATATATATATATATATATATATATATATATATATATATATATATATATCCCGCTCTACATACTCGAATAATGGATACTTTATTAGCCATCAATGATTGTTTTGGTAAAGCCATACTCAGTGTATTCATTAGATGAGCGGTAAAAAGTAAGAGCGAGGGAGGATGACTCATTGAGGCATGCAGGCTGTAGTCTTGGCGTCAACTCTATCTGAATTGCGATCACATTTGAAAAAATATATCTTTTCAAGTTCTATTTAGTCCATATGTGTCAAACTCAAGGGCCGCGGGCCACATCCGGCCGGCGTGTAATTATATCCGGCCCGCGAGATCATTTTATATACTGTATTATTATTATTAAAGCCTGGGTATATGAAGCGCTGGTAACACAATAAACTACAGATCCCATAATGCAGCGCTTCAGCTGCCTTGCGAACACTTACCACGTTAATCAAGTCTACCTTTGATGCTGCAAGTTATTGCGAAGCTAGAGTTATTGCGCACTGAGTTTGCGCGGCGCTTTGGTGACTTTGAAGAACAAAAAAAGTCCGTCTACATGCGGCTCGAACCTTGTGCATGTTTGGTAGCACATATCTGTGTGAGAAGCTCTTCTCAGTGATAAAGACTAACAAAACAGCACACAGGAGTCGCCTCACTGATGAGCACCTGCAATCCATCCTGAGAATCTCCACAACACAGAACCTCACACCAAACAGAAGCGAACTTGTGGCCAAAAAGATGCCAGGCGTCCAGCTCTAAAATGACATATGAGCAAAGACAACTGAATGATTTGATTTGTTATTGCGTAAAGGCGGAGTCAACCGTTTTAACAAACAGCGTATTGCACTGATCTGAAATAGCTGTGTGTGTATATATGTAGATATGTATGTATATGTATATATATGCTTATATATATGTGTGTGTGTATGTATGTATATATATGTATTTCTGTGTATATATGTGTGTGTATGTATGTATGTATGTGTGTGTATATATGTGTGTGTATATATGTAGATATATATATATATATATATATATATATATATATATATATATATATATATATATATGTGTGTGTAAAATATATATATATATATATGACAACAACACTCAACACTCACAACAGTGACAAAACAATTACATTGACAATCAGGTTACGTTATTTTCAAAATGTTTCCTTTTCTTTTCATTGCTTCTTTAACACACTACTTCTCGCTCTTGAAGCCTTGGTATTTTACTATACTATATAAAGAAAAAGGCAACTTTCCTTTCTTTACACCTTTTTCCTTTTATCCCAAACCAAAGCCTTTCTCTCTTAACACTGCAGAGGACACAAAACTAATTTTCTTTAAATGCCGGTAAGGCACATTACCAGAGGCACAAATTTGAATGTTCACATAGAAAATGTAATTTCAATCTACCTGTACTTCTTAAAGCGTTAATGTTTTACTGTTTAATAACTTATAGACTATAATTTATTATTTTTCCCTTGCACTCAGTGACCAAACCTATACACACACATATAGACACATACAAACATACACACAAGTATATGTATGTGTATATATATATATATACACACACACATACATATATATAATTTGTGTGTGTGTATGTATGTGCGAGTGTGTGTATATGTAGATATGTATATAGATATATATATACACACAAGTATATATATATATATATATATATATATATATATATATATATATATATATATATATATATATATATATATGTGTATGTATGTATGTATGTATGTGTGTATATATATGACAGCAGCAATCAAGCTGTGAGAAAACAGTAAAAGGAGGCGTGTCAGGCGTAGTAGTACATTTTCTGATGCAGCTACGAAAACAACTTGGCGCTGCCGCCAAATACACAAAACAATTACTTTGACAATCATGTTACATTATTTTTAAAATGTTTCCTTTCCTTTCTCTTTCCTTCTTTAACACACTACTTCTCCTGCCAAGCGGGTGTATGTGTGTATATATATATATATATATATATATATATATATATATATATATATATATATATATATATATATATATATATATATATATATATATATATATATATGAGAACAACACTGATATCAATGACAAAACAATTACATTAACAACCATGTTACGTTAGTTTTAAAATTTTTCCTTTTCTTTTTCGTACCTTCTTTAACACACTACTTCTCCGCTGCGAAGCGCGGGTATTCTGCTAGTTATTCCATAAACAGTACAGTATAACAGCTATTTACAAAGCATTTATACTGTGTCATGTATTATAAGTAATCTCGAGATTAGAAGTATGTGTGTAGGTTTATATAAATCACATGCCATTTTATAGAGGGGAATTGGCATCTTCAGATTTTGGCATCCTGAAATCAATCCACAGTGTATACGGAAGGCCAACTATATCTACATTGCCACTAACTTCTATAATCAGTTTTCCAACACTGATAAACTCGTCAAGCTATTTATTGATTATTGTGCAGACCCTCAAAGTAAGTGACCTGTTCAGCTAAATATTTATTTCTTTTAGACAACAACAGAATACTGAAGTCTCTGCGTGTCAACCTTCACACCCATCTCATATTCCAGATCTCATATTTTCCAAACTAGCATTACTGTGAATCGTGGCTAAACCAGCAGTAACAAGGTAGTCTAATGACATTAAGATTTGTTTTTATAGTATTATAATTATTTATTTATTTTGACTTTACATGGACTTTTTACAGGCATCTAAATAACAATATAGCTTTGTATTAAAATAAGACAACCAAAATGCTTTGACAGTGCACCCTATGGCCTCAGATTTACAGTGTAATGCATTTTTTTTTTAATAAAATCCCACTGCAACTTTGTTTCAGTGATACCCATTAAAACTTCAGGGATGTCCTTATTGCACATGATTTGTGTTTATAAAAATAAAAAATAAAAATGCACTGCTTACCAACAAAAAAGGATGTCTTCTGACCAGTTTTACTCAGTTTTTTTTGTGCCAACGCAGCTACAATTTTAATCTGTTATTCAGAGTAATTGCTTTTTAAATTGCAAATGTCTTTGTGTATATATTTTTTTTCTTATTTCTCAGATTTACAGCATACTGGCCATTTTTTTAAACAAAATTATACTGCAGCTTTATTTCATTGTTTCACTTTAACATTTCTCCTGTGACGCTAATTAAAATATTGGCAATATACTTATTGTACATGATTTGTAATAGGAAAGAAAGGAAAAAACTGCTCAACTGCGAAGAATTAATGCATTTTGAATATAAAGTTGCATTTATCTCTGTTAACTCAGTTTTTTTGTACCATCAAAGCCAATGTTTCAATCTTTCGTTACTCAAAGAAAGGTTTTAAATTGAGAACTCTCTTTTGTGTATGGTCATTTCTTACTTTATGTATTGCATTTAATTGATGTGTATTATGAATGTTATTAAATAAGTTTAATCTTTTTTTTTTTTTTTAATGACCCTGGATTGGCACTTTGTAAAACAGTAATAATCATTACAACCATTAAGCAATTGATTTCAAATATATATATAAATTAACCAGGCGGCACGGTGGCGCAGTGGTAGCGCTGCTGCCTCGCATTTAGGAGACCCGGGTGCGCTTCATGGGTCCTCCCTGCGTGGAGTTTGCATGTTCTCCCCGTGTCTGCGTGGGTTTCCTCCGGGCGCTCCGGTTTCCTCCCACAGTCCAAAGACATGCAAGTTAGGTGGATTGGCGATTCTAAATTGGCCCTAGTGTGTGCTTGGTGTGTTTGTGTGTGTCCTGCGGTGGGTTGGCACCCTGCACAGGATTGGTTCCTGCCTTGTGCCCCGTGTTGGCTGGGATTGGCTCCAGCAGACCCCGTGACCCTGTGTTCGGATTCAGCGGGTTGGAGAATGGATGGATGGATGGATAAATTAACCACAAAAATGTAATTGTAAACACCAAAATATAACGGAAATGGGCATGTGACTAAGATAGTACCATTTTCCAGTGTGGAACCCCCAAAAAGGGGTAGCCACCACTGCTATATCAGACTTCTTTGGGACAAACTAATTTAGTAATTGTAATTAAGACTGAAGCATCACTTGATTAGAAGAGAAAAAAAATCAATGACTCACAAAAACTATTTTGATATGAACATATTTACTAATTATGTTGCACAGCAAAAATAATTAATATGAAGCATGTTACTAAATTGAACACTTTGTGAACAATTTATAGAATAAATATGTGACATCACGTGTATGTGAAAACCAGTGATTTATGACAATATCGATTATGATGCAAAAGAAAAGCTAAATGCTATAAATACAAGAAACAATGAAAAACGTATTTGTGAAACCATCTTCAAATTCACTTGGAGTATACATTATAAAGTGATTTGGTATCAAGTCAACTACAATATTTAGGTCAAAGTAAATACAATGTAACAAGAGGACTAATTGATTGACATGAAGTATGTTGGTATAATGTTAAGCCTTGCTGGTTTAGTAGCCTTACAGAATTACTATAGTGACAACTTTAAGCAGTGAAGAAAAGCTCAGATTTTCTCGATACCGAGTCAAACTAACTTTGGCCAACAGCAACACTGTATATAATAAGCTGAAATTATTTTGTGGGTCAAAAATACATAGGTTTTTCGGCAACAAAATATTCCGCAGATCGACCTTTGACTAAACCTGATTTGAAGTGCTGAAAGACTATAAAGGTTTGTTCATTCGTTATAGCACAAACTTGGCGAAGAGAAACCCGGTTGTTATATTTACCCCTGAATGAAATGTACAAGTTTATCAGAACATTGTTCATCAATAGCTTAGAACATCAGGATGGAATTCTCATGACTTGTACATAAACACAATTACAAAATGATTAAAGATATTTCTGTAGAGACTGTAAAGAAAAAGCATATTCACTTTGACATTGATATTTTTACAGAATGTCCTAAAAGAAAAAGTATAAAGCAGCTTCCTGAAAGTTGAAAGCAAAATAACTCATCCTTATCTTCAACAACTATTTAGTAGATTATTCAACTGTATAAAGCTGAAAGGAATGACAATTTTCATTTCAGTATGAGTGCCACGAATTGTATTCACTCGGACTGTAGAAGACTAGATGGGAAAAACATCTTCATCCGGTTCCATCTTCATAAAATTGCAAATGAGGAACACACTAGAAGATTTCTGGAAAATACCATGGCAAATCTGTAGGAATCAGCCAAGCAAATACTAGGGAAAAAATGTCTGAAGCAGAATAGTAAAATAATCTTATTACACCTTCCAAATTGATGATGTGAGGAGTAATAAGAAAAAAAAAAAACTGGCATAACTACCAAGTGGTTAAGATTTATAAAAAAATATGGATGGAAAAAACATAACCAACCAAACCAAATGAGACACTACAAGAAAAAAAGCATGAAAACATGCAATAAGCTCTTTCTAGACAATTAAGTCACTCACCAATAGCTTCCAACCGCAGCTGCAGTATATCAAGTCGGC